>NW_023994822.1:95000-132500 GCF_015586225.1 Lucilia sericata | reverse complement strand
AAAAGTCGGGACAATATACTCCACTATAGTCCGGACAATGGTCTAGTCATTACAATAGGCCAGTCTATCGTCAGGACCATATTCTAGTCTATAGACAGGACGATGGACTGACCTATAGTCGGCACAATTATACTAGAAATTATACTTGTTTATAGTCGGGACAACAGATTGTCTATTGTCTAGAATCCAGATAATTGTCGGGACACAGTCTATAGTCTGGACTATAAAACAGTCTATAGTCTGGACTATAGAACAGTCTATAGTCTGGACCTTCGAACAGTCATGAAAGTCTTTAACATTTTATATTAAAGTATAATTCCGTCTTATTTGTCGACTTCACTGTTAAAAAAAAAATAATTAAATATAAAAATAATTTTGACATATTGCAAACAATATCTGATAAATTTCTACAAGTGTTAAATAATTAAATTAAAAATATAAAAATTGACACACACACAACAATTTTGTTTAATAAAAAAGACATTAATACTTATTTTACGGCAATAAGAGGAAAAAATTGTAGTTCTTGAAATTTCCCGACTAATTAAGTCTTTACAAGTTTGTGTAATGTTGTAAAATTGTTCTTTTATCTTTTTTGAAAGTTGAAATAAAAACTATTTTTTTAGTATTAAAAAATTCTGTAAACTTTAGGAACTAAGGAGTAGATACTAAAATCTAAATTCCGAAATGTTTCAAAATTCTAGCTTTAACCCCTATAGAATAGTTCATAATCCCGACAGTATATTGTTGTATTATCCCGACTACATACATACATATGTACTAGTCTATTGTCCCTATTAGTCGGGAGAAATTGTAAAATTTTCGAAAAAACCTATTGTAAAATGAGAATTGATTAGATCCTAAGTCCAAATGCCGGATCAACTAACCTTACAAGTATACTATTTACAAGGAAAACTTAACAGTTGCAAAATTTTGACGTCAAAATTTTGAAATTTATTTTCTACATCGGTTGTGAAAATGAAACTAGTACTTACCTTAATAAGAAAGGAAATTCTTGGTAAAATGCAGCAACAAAATACAACAAAAATTCTGAATATTATAAAAATATAATGGGTATTTTATGATGCATATAAGATTTATGATTACATGACAACAACTAACAATTAAATAAACATATGTACTCGTCATATGCAAATAATAAATTGGTATATAATATAATTATATATGTAAATACATATGTATGTTTAGACTATCCTATAGAGGAATATAAATTGTAATTCAATTTAAGATACAGAAAGACTTTATAAACTAATAATATAAACAGCAATATGTCAACTAATGATAGGGTGTTAAGAAAGTTTTTGGACGAAAAGAATTGGGGATAAACTGCACTAATAATAAGATAAGTATATAATAATAAGATAAGTATATTGTCTTAACTCTAGACTAGTCTATTGTATGACTATAGTCTAGATCATGGATTTACAAAAAAACCAAATAGACCATTTCTGCATTAGTCGCATATGGTGACGAAGCATAATGGATGTGAGGAATGAATATTGTGCAGACATTTCACCTTATCAATACCTTCTGATTGCAGAGCTTAGAATAAGAGTTATCCATTCAAATACTGAAAGGTCTTTCTGTATTCGCAATTTTATGATTGGTCAACTCAAAAAACCCTCAAAAGGCTTAGAAATTTCACTCAGCCGGAGGACATCGCACAGTGGTATAGGAAAAAAAAAAAGAGGGAAATAATTCGGTAACTTCTAAACGGTTAATCCGATTTTAATGAAATTTGGTGTGCACAAAGAGGAGAGAATCTCCTCATCGAGCACTATAAAAAATGTTGTCATAGCAGTAAATTATCTCTTATAGTTTAGGAGATATTCGCATTTGAAAATTAAAATTTTAAAATTTTTACCGTCCTTACTTTAGTTTTTTTTGATAATAGCAGGTCCAAATATTCCCGATTTTCGCCATTTTGTTTTATTCGCTTAACAACAAGTTTATATATCAAGCAGTGAAAGAATTATGTAAAAATCATGACTGAGTCCAAAGTTATAGGCATTTTAATTTAAAAAATTAAAAAAAGGCGATTTTTTGTCATTTTTTTGGGAAAAAAGTATCTTTTTCTTTTTAAGTTATCTAAAAAGTTTCTAAGAAGATGTATATAGAATTTATACTTTTTGGAAAGCTGACTTTACATAAAGTACGATAAATGAAACAAAACCTAAAAATTTTTGATACCGAGGGGACCAGGTCCATCCAAAAAAACCCTATTTTTTATGGAAAATTAAATTTTGAGCAAAAATTCTCAAATCGCATAGTCGATATCAAATTATAGTGACCTGTTTTATATGACCCAATAAGTTCTTAATCATTTTGTAACGGGTTTCGATAACCCCGCCCCTGGTATGGATATAATAGGCAAAAAACTAAAAAATCCCATTTTTGGGATTTTTTAAAACTTTTTTGGGAATTCCGGGATTTCTAATAAGAAAATTCGAAATTTTGATTTAATTTTGGATTTTAAGTAAAAAAATCTACCTAACTGTAAAATTTCATCAAAAAATATTCATAAATAAAATTTTTATTGCAATTAGAAAAATTTGTATCTTCGCAAAAACTGAATAAAAAACATTTTTTAATTTTTTTTAAAAAAAGTATTCCGCGAATTTTTTAATTTTCAAAAATTATATACAGTTTTGAAAAATAGACAAAATTACCTTTCCATTGATATATAACATGCCTACCTAATGTTTTTTAAGTGACAAATTAATTAGGGAAAACTCAACATCTTTTAGAAAATTTGCCTAGCACTATTATTTTCATCCATAAGGTTAACTCTTAAATTTGTTACATATATGGATGAAAATAATAGTGCTAGGTAAATTTTCTAAAAGATGTTGAGTTTTCCCTAATTAATTTGTCACTTAAAAAACATTAGGTAGGCATGTTATATATCAATGGAAAGGTAATTTTGTCTATTTTTCAAAACTGTATATAATTTTTGAAAATTAAAAAATTCGCGGAATACTTTTTTTAAAAAAAATTAAAAAATGTTTTTTATTCAGTTTTTGCGAAGATACAAATTTTTCTAATTGCAATAAAAATATTATTTATGAATATTTATGAATAAAAATATTATTGATGAAATTTTACAGTTAGGTAGATTTTTTTACTTAAAATCCAAAATTAAATCAAAATTTCGAATTTTCTTATTAGAAATCCCGGAATTCCCAAAAAAGTTTTAAAAAATCCCAAAAATGGGATTTTTTAGTTTTTTGCCTATTATATCCATACCAGGGGCGGGGTTATCGAAACCCGTTACAAAATGATTAAGAACATATTGGGTCATATAAAACAGGTCACTATAATTTGATATCGACTATGCGATTTGAGAATTTTTGCTCAAAATTTAATTTTCCATAAAAAATAGGGTTTTTTTGGATGGACCTGGTCCCCTCGGTATCAAAAATTTTTAGGTTTTGTTTCATTTATCGTACTTTATGTAAAGTCAGCTTTCCAAAAAGTATAAATTCTATATACATCTTCTTAGAAACTTTTTAGATAACTTAAAAAGAAAAAGATACTTTTTTCCCAAAAAAATGACAAAAAATCGCCTTTTTTTAATTTTTTAAATTAAAATGCCTATAACTTTGGACTCAGTCATGATTTTTACATAATTCTTTCACTGCTTGGTATATAAACTTGTTGTTAAGCAAATAAAAAAAATGGCGAAAATCGGAAATATTTGGACCTGCTATTATCAAAAAAACTAAAGTAAGGACGGTAAAAATTTTAAAATTTTAATATTCAAATGCGAATATCTCCTAAACTATAAGAGATAATTTACTGCTATGAAGAAATAGGATCGTTTTAAAAATTTAACATAGCCGAGGTGTCCTAATTTGAGGACCCCCCGCCGGGCCCCTGGTTGGCCTATAAGGTCCAAATTCAAAACCTAAACTCGACAACACCTCCTCTTTGTGCATACCAAATTTCATTAAAATCGGATTAACCGTTTAGAAGTTACCGAATTATTTCCCTCTTTTTTTTTTCCTATACCACTGTGCATCGCATTGATTTCTTTCAATCAGAATCTTAAAAATAGAGAGTTAAAGTTCAATCGTTAAAAAATACCAATTGCGGATTAACGTAAGACTAAAACCATGAACCGCACTCTGGTAATCTTCTCCTTAACGACAAGATTATTGAAGAAGTCAATATGTTCACTTACCTTGGCAGCGAAATAACACCAGACGGCGGCATTAACTATATCGATACCAGGCTGTCCAAACAAATTCCAATTGAAGAAGAAATTGCCTGCAGGAAATGGATCGCGGACACACATTACGGAAACCCTTCCCTCCCGGGGTATGTTTCCTTGATGAAAGACCCTCATCTTGGTGTAGTGCAATCCCGAGGTAAAGAAGAACTACCAGTACCTCTAGTCTGCCGGTAATATAATGGTTATTCACTCCTCGGACTTTTCATGGAATGATTTGACATGGGGTTGAACCAGAGAACCACAAAATCTGGTACAGTTGCCCGCAGGACTTGTGCTGGCTGGTCAGTTGGTTGAGGTTCTTTCGGGATCTACGTAGTGGCTGTGGTTTAAATCCAAACTCGCGGGAAGAGTAAGTTGCGGTTGAAAGACTGACGGGATAAATTAGATGCTGTTGCCGAATGACAACAGATATCCCACAGAGGAGTGACTGTGGGACTAATCTTATATAAGTGATACTATTCAATTTTCCTTCCATGTCCAGGTATGTTCAGAGTAAACTCTGTTCATACCAGATTTACCACAGAGTGTCACTGTGAGTAAGAACAAAGTCTAGGTTTATTTAAGGGATTCATACTTCGGTCTATCGGTTACGACTCTAAATGTGACTCAACAGAGGACATCCCATCTGCGTGTCTGTAAACGGAAGCGATGTTTTTGCATCTCGGATTTAAGGGATTCGTACTTCGGTCTAACGTTTACGTCTCTAGGTGCTGTTGCCGACTCAACAAAGGACATCACATCTGCGTGTCTCTAAACGGAAGCGATGTTTTTGCATCTCGGAAGTTAAACAACGGGGCAGCAATGGTCAAAGATTAGATAGCTCAAGCCTATTGTGTGGTCTACGGTCTCGTTCACAGTCTTAATTACAGTCTGATCTCTAGTCTGGTCTTGACTACAGTCTGGTTTACATTGTCGAATCTACAGTCTTGTCCACAGTATTGGCAATAGTCTGATCTATAGTCTGTACAATAGTCTTGAGTGTAATCTACTCTACAGTCTGGTCCACAGTCTTGACTATAAACTTGACTACAATCTGGTCTATATTGTTTTGGTCTAAATTCTTAACAATAGTGGCCTAATGTTTGGTATATAGTCAATAGTCTTGAATGTCTTCTAGTTTATAGACTTACCTAAAGTTTAGTTTACAGCCTGTTATATACACTGATCTACTGTATGGTATATAGTCTACAGTCTTGTCTACAGCTTTGATTATTATATCAACTCTAGATTAGTCTATTGTCTAACTATAGACTAATCTATTGTTACGACAATAGACTTGTCTATTGTCCCGACTGTAGACTGTTCTATTATCGCGACTATAGACTAGTCTATTATACCGGCTATGAACTAGATTATTGGTCCGACTATAGACTAGTCTATATACACCAGTCAATTGTCTCGATTTTAGACTATTCTATTATACCGACTTTATACTACTTAGTCTTGTATGCCGAATTCTGGTTATAAATTTCTACTTGTCTATTAACTTTTTCAACACCCTGTATTTAAGCACAACACCATCCCAAAACAAGTAAGAGTGTTATATTCGGCTATGCCGAATATTATATACCCACCATCAAAAATCGTTTGACTCGAATGAAACTTACTTATGTCGAATTTCATCTATATATTCGTATTTTTAGGCCAGTTATAAGCGTTAAAGTAATTTTCTGAAGGGGACCTTATATAGGGGGGTAGGGTCAATTATGGGTCGATCCTCATAAAATTTGGTAGACAGAATTTGGTTCGTATTAAAATGTATTTTTGTCGAATTTCATCGCTATACTTGTATTTTTAAGACATTAATGAGCGTTGCAGTCATTTTCTGAAGTGGACCTTTATGGGGGTAGGGTCAATCATGGACCGATCAACATAAAATTTTTTAGATAGATTTTGACTCGTATGAAACTTACTTATGTCGAATTTCATCTATATACTAGAATTTTTAAGCCAGTAATGAGCGTTAAAGTCATTTTCTGAAGGGGACCTTATATGGGGGGTAGGGTCAATTATGGACCGATCCTCATAAAATTTTGCACAGTGATGTTGGATAACAATAAACTTACTTATGTCGAATTTCATCGCTATATTCGTATTTTTAAACAAGTTATGGCTGTTAAAGCTGCTTTTTGAGGGGCCACTTGTATTGGGGCTATCCGAAAACGTGGACCGATATTGCCCATTTTCAATACCAAACAAACCTTACCTATAAGAAATATTTATGTGAAATTTCAACCCTCTAGCTCTTTCCATTCGGACTCTATCGTGCTTTCAACAGACAGACAGTCAGACGGACGGACGGACAGACGGACAGACGGACAGACGGACAGACATGGCTAATATTATTATGACCAATATTTCGATGTGTTACAAACGGAATGACAAAATCAATATATACCCCATCTTTTTTGATGGTGGGTATAATGACAACAACAACTTTTGGCTTTAATATGATAAATGTACTAGATATTTCGTTATAATACTAAAAGATGCTACAATTTTAAAAACTCATACTAAAAAACAACAACAACAAATCGAAAAACATTTGAAAACATATTGTAATGTCTGCATATCAGAAAAATCATTCATTTATCATGTGCTAAAATGTTTTATAATCTATCTATCGGCTATAAAAACAACAAAAATTAGAATTTCATTCAATTATCTATTTAGCTACTATTTACTTTTAAAGATTTTATTTTCAAATCTTTTTTTTTTTTTTGCAAAAATGTTTCCCAAATTCCTCTTTTCAAAATTTGTTTAATATTTATTACAAATTTTCATAATTGTTTTGTTGAAAGTATTTTTGCTTCAGTGATTCATATTAATTGTTAAATACTGTTGAAATATTTAAATATTTTGTTTTAAAATAAAACATAAATAAACCTTAAGAAGATTTTTTTTAGTTTGTTTTCAAATTTCTACTAAAATATAAAGTATACAATTCGCAATTGTTTCGGAATATTATATACAAACTGTCAAAATTGTCATTTGACTGTTGTGTGCACATTTCAATTATGTTTAAAAATGACGAAAATAACTGAATGGGAGGAGACTGTGTGTTTGTCTTCTAAATGTCCATATGATATTTATATTTGAAAAGTTTATGCCATTTGTCTTATATTTGCAAAAAAAGAAATCTCAATCCTCGTGTTTTGATCTATTTCGGACTTAAACAAAAAAAAAAAAAAAAAACAATTCCATTAAGAATAACACTGACATTTCAATTAAATATTTTAATTACACATGTTAACAATTTTAAACATTTCAGGCAGATTATTCAGTTATTATAAGCATTTTGATTGATCGTTAGCTATAAATATAATAAATGGCAGATCATGTAATTCATCGAGGCCAATCCAAAACGTGTATATGTATATATAAAAAACTCATTAAAGATTTTGTAAATGCCATTCATAAACTTTTCCATAAATTCAATGTCGGTGTCAGCCGATCATATTCTGAGTGTAAACAGCTTAAAGAGTTCTCTCATTCGTTTGCTTTTCTTACGACTTTTCTATAGTCTTAGACTTTTCTATAGTCTAAGCTATAGTCTAGTCTATAGTCTAGGCTATAGTTTAGTCTAGTCTATAATCTAGACTATAGTATAAACTAGTCGATAGTCTAGGCTATAGTCTAGTCTATAGTCTAGGCTATAGTCTAGTGTATAGTCTAGGCTATAGTTTAGTCTAGTCTATAGTCTAGGCTATAGTTTAGTCTATAGTCTAGGCTATAGTCTAGTCTATAGTCTAGGCTATAGTCTAGGCTATAATCTAGTCTATAGTCTAGGCTATAGACTAGTCTATAGTCTAGGCTATAGTATAGTCTATAGTATAGTCTATAGTCTAGGCTACAGTCTAGTCTATAGTATAGTCTATAGTCTAGTCTAGTCTATAGTCTAGTCTATAGTCTAGACTATAGTCTAGGCTATAGTCTAGTCTATGGTCTAGTCTATAGTCTAGTCTATAGTCTAGTCTATAGTCTAGTCTATGGTCTAGTCTATAGTCTAGTCTATAGTCTAGTCTATAGTCTAGACTATAGTCTAGTCTATAGTCTAGCCTATAGTCTAGTCTATAGTCAAGTCTATAGTCCAGTCTATAGTCCAGTCTATAGTCTAGTCTATAGTCCAGTCTATAGTCTAGTTTATAGTCTAGTCTATAGTGTAGTCTAAAGCCTAGTCTATAGTCCATTCTATAGTCTAGTCTCTAGTCTAGTCTATAGTGTAGTCTATAGTGTAGTCTATAGTCTAGTCTATAGTCTAGTCTATAGTCTAGTCTATAGTCTAGTCTGTAGTCTAGTCTATAGTCTAGTATATAGTCTAGTCTATAATCTAGTCTATAGTCTAGTCTATAGTCTAGTCTATAGTCTAGTCTATAGTCTAGTCTATAGTCTAGTCTGTAGTCTAGTTTATAGTCTAAAGTGTTGTAGATAGTCATGCCTATAATCAAGTTAGTTAGTTAGTAGTTAGTTAGTTAGTTAGTTAGTTAGTTAGTTAGTTAGTTAGTTAGTTAGTTAGTTAGTTAGTTAGTTAGTTAGTTAGTTAGTTAGTTAGTTAGTTAGTTAGTTAGTTAGGTTAGTTAGTAGTTAGTTAGTAGTTAGTTAGTATTAGTAGTTAGTTAGTTAGTTAGTTAGTTAGTTAGTAGTTAGTTAGTTAGTTAGTTAGTTAGTTAGTTAGTTAGTTAGTTAGTTAGTTAGTAGTTAGTTAGTTAGTTAGTAGTTAGTTAGTTAGTTAGTTAGTTAGTTAGTTAGTTAGTTAGTTAGTTAGTTAGTTAGTTAGTTAGTTAGTTAGTTAGTTAGTTAGTTAGTTAGTTAGTTAGTTAGTTTAGTTAGTAGTTAGTTAGTTAGTAGTTAGTTAGTAGTTAGTTAGTTAGTTAGTAGTTAGTTAGTTAGTTAGTTAGTTAGTTAGTTAGTTAGTAGTTAGTTAGTTAGTTAGTTAGTTAGTTAGTAGTAGTTAGTTAGTTAGTTAGTTAGTTAGTTAGTTAGGTTAGTTAGTTTAGTTAGTTAGTTAGTAGTTAGTTAGTTAGTTAGTTAGTTAGTTAGTTAGTTAGTTAGTTAGTTAGTTAGTTAGTTAGTTAGTTAGTTTAGTTAGTTAGTTAGTAGTAGTTAGTTAGTTAGTTAGTTAGTTAGTTAGTAGTTAGTAGTTAGTTAGTTAGTTAGTTAGTAGTAGTTAGTTAGTTAGTTAGTTAGTTAGTTAGTTAGTTAGTTAGTTAGTAGTTAGTTAGTTAGTTAGTTAGTTAGTTAGTTAGTTAGTTAGTTAGTTAGTTAGTTAGTTAGTTAGTTAGTTAGTTAGTAGTTAGTTAGTTAGTTAGTTAGTTAGTTAGTTATAGTTAGTTAGTTAGTTAGTTAGTTAGTTAGTTAGTTAGTAGTTAGTTAGTAGTTAGTAGTTCGTTAGTTAGTAGTTAGTTAGTTAGTTAGTTAGTTAGTTAGTTAGTTAGTTAGTTAGTTAGTTAGTAGTTAGTTAGTTAGTTAGTTAGTTAGTTAGTAGTAGTTAGTTAGTTAGTTAGTTAGTTAGTTAGTTAGTTAGTTAGTTAGTAGTTAGTTAGTTAGTTAGTTAGTAGTAGTTAGTTAGTTAGTTAGGTAGTTAGTTATGATCCAGGTACTATCATTGGCGTCTTGGGTCGGTTATGCTATGGGGAGTATCGGACATTATCCGCTTCTGTATTTCTTTCCCTTCACTTCGGTGAAATCATTTATTTTCCCAACTACGCATTTATACAAATATGTCCTAATTAATTGTGTTCCCCCAATAGAAATCAATTAATTTTATAAAGAAAAACAGATAATGAATTGGAAAAATTTTAATAAATATTCATATTACGTCTACAAATCTTTAAAGATCCTCGTTTCATTAATACTTTTACGTCTTTATCTTTATTTTTTGACTGCAACGAATGCATTTTAATTTTTCCAAATAAGTTTTTCAAATTGTGCTTATTATTATCAAAATTTTATGGTTCAAATTACTTAGTTTCATTTTGAAATTCAACATCCCTAACTACTGAGAGATAAAGTATAAATATTTTTATTATAATACTTATGCATATTTTCTCAATGAAAAATTCTATTCATTAAGTAATTTTCTTTATTTTGGGTTTTTTGCTCATAATTTACGTCATTTCGAAAATTATTGTGTGTGTTTCGTTTCATCGAATTGTATAAGCGAAACACTTTGCCAATTTTTTATTTCGATTTTTCCCAAATGTATAGTGGCTGGTTGGAAGGTGGAAAGGGAAAGAGGATACATATAAAAAGTATCTGAAATATATATATATAAATTAATATAAATAAATTTGGTTCTTATTATTTTGAAAATAATTTTGATTGTTTTGTTATTTTTTTTTTTTTTGTGGCGGGATATTTGAGTGATTGAATGTGAATAAAAATAAATAAATAATATGAATGCTGACGTTTTTCCTTTGGGATATACAGATTCGAAAGAAATAAATATAGATTTTTCAGTAGAAATACCCACTAATTATGTCAAGGTGTTATAAAGGAATTAAATCTTTTTGTACGAATTTACATTTATCGATAAGTAATATGTAGCTATCTATAGCTACTATAGCTTTCTACAGCTATCTATAGCTATAGTAGTAGTAGTAGTAGTAGTAGTATAGTTCTATAGCTACTATAGCTATCTACAGATATCTATAGCTACTACAACTATCTATAGCTACTACAACTATCTATAGCTACTACAACTCTATAGCTACTACAATATCTATAGCTACTACAACTACCTACAGCTATGTACAGCTATCTATAGCTATCTACAGCAATAATAGCTATCAATAGCTATCTACAGCTATCTATAGCTGTCTATAGCATTATAAACTATCTACAGCGATCATAGCTATCATAGCTATCTATAGCGATCTACAGCTATCTATAGCAGCTATAGCTAGCCACAGCGATCTATAGCGATCCACAGCAGCGATCGATCTAGCTATCGAGCAGCTAGGAGCTAGCGATCTAGCGAGCGACGAGAGCGAGCGAGCGAGCGAGCGAGCGAGCGAGCGAGCGAGCGAGCGAGCGAGCGAGCGAGCGCGAGCGAGCGAGCGAGCGAGCGAGCGAGCGAGCGAGCGAGCGAGCGAGCGAGCGAGCGAGCGAGCGAGCGAGCGAGAGCGAGCGAGCGAGCGAGCGAGCGAGCGAGCGAGCGAGCGAGAGAGAGCGAGCGAGCGAGCGAGCGAGCGAGCGAGCGAGCGAGCGAGCGAGCGAGCGAGCGAGCGAGCGAGCGAGCGAGCGAGCGAGAGCGAGCGAGAGCGAGCGAGCGAGCGAGCGAGCGAGCGAGCGAGCGAGCGAGCGAGGACGAGAGAGCGAGCGAGCGAGCGAGCGAGCGAGCGAGCGAGCGAGCGAGCGAGCGAGCGAGCGAGCGAGCGAGCGAGCGAGCGAGCGAGCGAGCGAGCGAGCGAGCGAGCGAGCGAGCGAGCGAGCGAGCGAGCGAGCGAGCGAGCGAGCGAGCGAGCGAGCGAGCGAGCGAGCGAGCGAGCGAGCGAGCGAGCGAGCGAGCGAGCGAGCGAGCGAGCGAGCGAGCGAGCGAGCGAGCGAGCGAGCGAGCGAGCGAGCGAGCGAGCGAGCGAGGAGCGAGCGAGCGAGCGAGCGAGCGAGCGAGCGAGCGAGCGAGCGAGCGAGCGAGCGAGCGAGCGAGCGAGCGAGCGAGCGAGCGAGCGAGCGAGCGGAGCGAGCGAGCGAGCGAGCGAGCGAGCGAGCGAGCGAGCGAGCGAGCGAGCGAGCGAGCGAGCGAGCGAGCGAGCGAGCGAGCGAGCGAGCGAGCGAGCGAGCGAGCGAGAGAGCGAGCGAGCGAGCGAGCGAGCGAGCGAGCGAGCGAGCGAGCGAGCGAGCGAGCGAGCGAGCGAGCGAGCGAGCGAGCGAGCGAGCGAGCGAGCGCGAGCGAGCGAGCGAGCGAGCGAGCGAGAGAGCGAGCGAGCGAGCGAGCGAGCGAGCGAGCGAGCGAGCGAGCGAGCGAGCGAGCGAGCGAGCGAGCGAGCGAGCGAGCGAGAGCGAGCGAGCGAGCGAGCGAGCGAGCGAGCAGCGAGCGAGCGAGCGAGCGAGCGAGCGAGGCGAGCGAGAGCGAGCGAGCGAGGAGCGAGCGAGCGAGCGAGCGAGCGAGCGAGCGAGCGAGCGAGCGAGCGAGCGAGCGAGCGAGCGAGCGAGCGAGCGAGCGAGCGAGCGAGCGAGAGAGCGAGCGAGCGAGCGAGCGAGCGAGCGAGAGCGAGCGAGCGAGCGAGCGAGCGAGCGAGCGAGGATCTAGCTATCTATTAGCTATCTAGCGAGCTAGATCTATCTATCTATCGTATCTATCTATCTATCTCATCATCGAGCTATCTATCTATCATCATCTATCTATCTATCTATCTATCTATCTATCTATCTAGCAATCTGCCTGTCTATTTTATTCAAAATTTCATTCCTTTTCAGTTCTGCTCCATAAAAGATTCATAGTTTATTTTAAAGAAAATTATTTTTATTTCAACAAAAATTTTGTTGAATGTTTTTCTTTGAATTTTATTTAAAATTTGTGGAATTTCTTTGGTAGTTGTCGTCAAACTCTCAGACTTTTCCAACCAAATTTGGTTATTTGGCCCCAAAATAACTAAAACAAACCATTGTGGTTTTGACTCAAATTAAATTGTGAATAATGGATTGAATAATTTAAAAAAATCTTTAAAGAATGAAATGAATGAATGATTAACCAACAAATAAATATAATTAAGTTGTTTATAATAAATAATACCAAAAAATAAAAGATCTTGTTTATTTTATTTAACGAGGCATTCGCTAAAGAAAAGTTCAATTAACTTTATTTTTAAAATGACATCGTTGGCAGTGAATATATAAACACTACCACATATTGGCGACCGGAAATGGTGGGATAAAGGGTTCGGAAATAAGCCAAACATGCTATCTATGATTATCAAGTAGTCAGTCGATGATTCTTTTGTTTATTCAGTTTAAGGGAAACGTGCCTAGCTGAAGTGTCATTCATTTGGCATTTCACCAAATTTTTGCCCAGACTAACATCGTTTTTTTCTTCTTCGTCTGTCTAAGCAGTGTATCTCAAGCTTATTTGGCTTAATGTTTAGAAAAGGCTCGTTCGGGTATGACCATATCTAAATAAAACAACGTGACCGTGTTTACAAATATGTACATTGAACCCCTCATAAGGTCACTTTTCAATTTTAAAATAAACTGATCGAAAACAGCTGAGAGGACTTTTAAGGGAAGATCTCTTCAAAAAATAAAGTTGACTCTTTTATAGGTACAGAAATAGTCCTGTAGCCCACAGTATGTGCATGATTAATCCAGGCTACTGACTAGACTAGAGTCCAAATTATGGACTATAGTCCAAACTATCAACTTATCTTCATTTCAGACCATATAATAGTCCAAAATATAGAATATAGTCTTTAGTCTAGTCTATAGATTAAAAAAAATTTAGTTAAATAATATTTAGTTTACCTAACATTTTCTTGCTAGTGTAAACTGAATAAATTAAATAAAAACAATCTTACGGAAACATTTCAACAATGTGCGCTAAAGAAGATGGCACACGAAAATTTTAAGTGACTTGTAAGCGCCGATGCAAAGAGCTAATCTCTTTGCACTCCAAAAAAGAAATGAAGAAGAGAACCCCAAACACCGATCAAAACAACCGCACAAACAAAGTACGCAAAACCAACAAGTCAAAAGTGAATATTCATGTTAATGGTATTTCAGAAAACAAGTAGGTAACTAAAAGATGCAAAGATCCAACAACTAAAGAGAAAGGTGCATTGTATAGGCATGCAACCAGCTAGCGAGTATCTTAGAAATAACAAAAACAAATTCAAAGAAATTAATAGAATTCGAATTGAACAAAGAGAGTCGCAAAAGAAAAGAAACGGGCCAACCAAGAAGATTTACATATCAGGCATGGAAAATTGAAGGAACTAAACTACTTTTCCGCTAGGTTGTAGACTGAATATAGACTAGTCCACAGACTAGACTAAAGACTAGTCTACAGACCAGACTATAATATAGACTAAACTATAGACCCAAGACTACACTATAGACTGCGCTTTAGACTAGACTATAGACTACACTATAGACTAGACTATAGTCTAGACCACAGACTAGACAAAAGATTAGACTATAAACTAGACTATAGACTAGACTATAGACAGACTAGACTAGACTATAGACTACACTATAGACAAGCCTAGACTAGACTATAGACTACACTATAGACAAGCCTAGACAATAGACTAGACTATAGACTAGACTATAGACTAGACTATAGACTAGACTATAGACTAGACTATAGACTAGACTATAGACTAGACTATAGACTAGACTATAGACTAGACTATAGACTAGACTATAGACTAGACTATAGACTAGACTATAGACTAGACTATAGACTAGACTATAGACTAGACTATAGACTAGACTATAGACTAGACTATAGACTAGACTATAGACTAGACTATAGACTAGACTATAGACTAGACTAATAGACTAGACTATAGACTAGACTATAGACTAGACTATAGACTAAAGACTATAGACTAGACTATAGACTAGACTAGACTATAGACTAGACTATAGACTAGACTATAGACTAGACTATAGACTAGGACTATAGACTAGACTATAGACTAGACTATAGACTAGACTATAGACTAGACTATAACTAGACTATAGACTAGACTATAGACTAGACTATAGACTAGACTATAGACTAGACTAGACTATAGACCTAGACTATACTAGATATACTAGACTATAGATTAGACTATAGACTAGACTATAGACTAGACTATAGATAGACTATAGATTGGACATAGACTAGACTATAGACTAGACTATATACTAGACTATAGACTAGACTATAGACTAGACTATAGACTAGACTATAGACTAGACTATAGACTAGACTATAGACTAGACTATAGACTAGACTATAGACTAGACTATAGACTAGACTATAGACTAGACTATAGACTAGACTATAGACTAGACTATAGACTAGACTATAGACTAGACTATAGACTAGACTATAGACTAGACTATAGACTAGACCTATAGACTAGACTATAGACTAGACTATAGACTAGACTAGACTATAGACTAGACTAGACTATAGACTAGACTATAGACTAGACTATAGACTAGACTATAGACTAGACTATATACTAGACTATAGACTAGACTATAGACTAGACTATAGACTAGACTATAGACTAGACTATAGACTAGACTATAGACTAGACTATAGACTAGACTATAGACTAGACTATAGACTAGACTATAGACTAGACTATAGACTAGACTATAGACTAGACTATAGACTAGACTATAGACTAGACTATAGACTAGACTATAGACTAGACTATAGACTAGACTATAGACTATAGATTAGACTATATATTGGACTATAGACTAGACTATAGACTAGACTATACATTAGGCTATAGACTAGACTATAGACTAGACTGTAGACTATACCCCAGACTATAGACTAGACTGTAGACTAGACTATATATATATAGACTAGACTATAGACTAGACTATAGACTAGACTATAGACTAAACTATAGACTAGACTATAGACTAGACCATAGACTAGACTATAGACTAGACTATAGACTAGACTATAGACTAGACTATAGACTAGACTGTAGACTAGACTATAGACTAGACTATAGACTAGACTATAGACTAGACTATAGACTAGACTATAGACTAGACTATAGACTAGACTATAGACTAGACTATAGACTAGACTATAGACTAGACTATAGACTAGACTATATACTAGACTATAGACTAGATATACTAGACTATAGACTAGACTATAGACTAGACTATAGACTAGACTATAGACTAGACTATAGACTAGACTATAGACTAGACTATAGACTAGACTATAGACTAGACTATAGACTAGACTATAGACCTAGACTATAGACTAGACTATAGACTAGACTATAGACTAGACTATAGACTAGACTATAGACTAGACTATAGACTAGACTAGACCTATAGACTAGGACTATAGACTAGAATATAGACTAGACTATAGACTAGACTATAGACTAGACTATAGACTAGACTATAGACTAGACTATAGACTAGACTATAGACTAGACTATAGACTAGACTATAGACTAGACTATAGAATAGACTATAGAATAGACTATAGACTAGACTATAGACTAGACTATAGACTAGACTATAGACTAGACTATAGACTAGACTATAGACTAGACTATAGACTAGACTATAGACTAGACTATAGACTAGACTATAGACTAGACTATAGACTAGACTATAGACTAGACTATAGACTAGACTATAGACTAGACTAGACTATAGACTAGACTAGACTATAGACTAGACTATAGACTAGACTATAGACTAGACTATAGACTAGACTAGACTATAGACTAGACTATAGACTAGACTATAGACTAGACTATAGACTAGACTATAGACTAGACTATAGACTAGACTATAGACTAGACTATAGACTAGACTATAGACTAGACTATAGACTAGACTATAGACTATACTATGGACTAGACTATAGACTAGACTAGACTATATAATAGACTAGACTATAGAATAGACTATAGACTAGACTATAGACTAGACTAGGCTATAGAATAGGCTATAGACTAGACTATAGACTAGACTATAGACTAGACTATAGACTAGACTATAGACTAGACTATAGACTAGACTATAGACTAGACTATAGACTAGACTATAGACTAGACTATAGACTAGACTATAGACTAGACTACAGACTAGACTATAGACTAGACTATAGACTAGACTATAGACTAGACTATAGACTAGACTATAGACTAGACTATAGACTAGAATATAGACTAGACTATAGACTAGACTATAGACTAGACTGTAGACTAGACTATAGACTAGACTATAGACTAGACTATAGACTAGACTATAGACTGGACTATAGACTAGACTATAGACTAGACTATAGACTAGACTATAGACTAGACTATAGACTAGACTATAGACTAGACTATAGACTAGACTATGGACTGGACTTTAGACTAAACTATAGAATAGACTAGACTATAGAATAGACTATAGACTAGAGTAGGCTATAGAATAGACTATACTGTAGACCATAGAATAGACTATAGACTAGACTATAGACTAGACTATAGACTAGACTATAGACTAGACTATAGACTAGACTAGACTATAGACTAGACTATAGACTAGACTATAGACTAGACTATAGACTAGACTATAGACTAGACTATAGACTAGACTATAGACTAGACTATAGACTAGACTATAGACTAGACTATAGACTAGACTATAGACTAGACTATAGACTAGACTATAGACTAGACTATAGACTAGACTATAGACTAGACTATAGACTAGACTATAGACTAGACTATAGACTAGACTTAGACTAGACTATATACTAGACTATATACTAGACTATAGATTAGACTATAGACTAGACTATAGCCTAGACTATAGATTAGACTATAGATTGGACTATAGACTAGACTATAGACTAGACTATAGACTAGACTATAGACTAGACTATAGATTAGACTATAGATTGAACTATAGACTAGACTATACATTAGGCTATAGACTAGACTATAGACTAGACTGTAGACTAGACTATACACCAGGCTATAGACTAGACTCTATACTAGACTATACACCAGACAATATATATATATATATATATATATATATATATATATATATATATATATATATATATATATATATAGATTGGACTATAGACTAGACTATAGACTAGGCTATAGACTACACTATAGACTAGACTATTGACTAGATTATAGACTAGATTATAGACTAGACAATAGACTAGACTATAGACTAGACTATAGACTAGACTGTAGACTAGACTATAGACTAGACTATAGACAAGACTATAGACTAGACTATAGACTAGACTATAGACTGGACTATAGACTAGACTATAGACTAGACTATAAACTAGACTATAGACTAGACTATAGACTAGACTATAGACTAGACTATAGACTAGACTATAGGCTAGACTAGACTAGACTATAGACTAGACTAGACTAGACTAGACTATAGACTAGACTATAGACTAGACTATACACTAGACTATAGACTAGACTATAGACTAGACTATAGACTAGACTATAGACTAGACTATAGACTAGACTATAGACTAGACTATAGACTAGACTATAGACTAGACTATAGACCAGACTATAGACTAGACTATAGACTAGACTATAGACTAGACTATGGAATAGACTATTGACTATACTATAGAATAGGCTATAGAATAGACTATAGAATAGACTATAGAATAGACTATAGAATAGACTATAGACTAGACTATAGACTAGACTATGGAATAGACTATTGACTAGACTATGGAATAGGCTATAGAATAGACTATAGAATAGACTATAGAATAGACTATAGAATAGACTATAGACTAGACTATAGACTAGACTATAGACCAGACTATAGACGTAGACGTCAGTTGTGTATTTTTCGATCAAAAAGTACTAAAGCACTGAATTTTCCATGTCTGGTCTGAACTATTCGCATTTGTGTGGTATAAATAAACTTGAACAAAAATCTGTTTTCTTTTGTTCAAAGAAATTTTCTGTAGTTTTATTTTTATTTTTTTTGGGTATAAAATGAAAAAGACGATAAAAGATTTGCTCACTTTTGTCCCGGCAATCAAACGGAAAAGAAGTGGTTGTTTTTAAATAAAAAAACACACAAACAACAATACAATATAGAAAATTTGAATTTGAACATTTTTAAACACGTGAATTTTTGAAAATAAAAAAAAAATATTTAATAAAATTTTGAATGAATTTCTTTTGTTGTTATTAATAATAAAACGCATATTTGAATTTTGCTCTTTATGACGATTGATAAAAAAGAGCTAAAGAAAAAGCAAAATTTCGTATTAATAAAAAGCAAAGAAAATTTTGAAAAACACAACATTTTCCATTGGAACGTTCAAGTGAAAAGTTAAATATTAAAAAAGAAAAATATTTTAAACAATTTTTTTGCTAAAAAAAGAAAATATAATAAATCTTTTGTTAAAAGAAAATTTTGAAGAAAAACGCATAAATAATAAAAAGAAAATTTTTAAAATTTTTTTATAATAAAAAAATAAGTTACATAAATTTTGAAAAAAGGTGATATAATAATTGAGTGAATATTTTGAACACAACAAAAAAAAGCCGTTACTTTTTTTAACAATTTAAAAACAAAACTGAATTGATTATTAACGTTAGATTTTTCAAAACCGTTAATGCGTTTATTGTTTAAGAAACAAAACTGCTAACGACGCGTGTGTCTTATGTGGTGTTAACAGTTCAGCTTAAAGCAAATCATAATAAAACAAAACTTGAAAAAAAAACTGCATTTATTTAAACTAAATTCTTCAAAACAAACTAAAAACAACAATAAAAAATATTTATATTTTTTTTTTTTCGTTTTTGTAACAAATTTTATTTAAATAATAACAAACAAAAAAACACACATACAACCATGGATGTATCACATGAATTGGGAGCATTACGTTTTGTTGTGGTAAGTTATTTATTTCCAAATGAAAACGTAACTTTATTTACAAACATATTACTTTCAAATTTATTATGCCACATTAAAAAACCGTTACAATTTTAAATTAAGTTAATGCAAATTATGCACAAATATTTGTTTGAGTTAACGTAAAAGTTTTATTAGCTGTTGCAGTAAATTATGTGTTAAAAACTATAAGTTTTTTTTACGAGATTTTAATGATACGGAGATTGGACCATAGTTCAGACTATGTGTATCATAATAGTGCAGATTGTGGACTATACTAATCTTTAGACTAGAGTTCAAACTATAGACCAGACTATAGTTCAAACAATAGACGAGACTATAGTTCAAACTATAGACTAGACTAGTTTGGACTATAGTACAAACTAAGCTAAATTCCAGACTATAGACTAAGCTATAGGCCAGACTGTAGAATAAACTAAACCCCAGCCTATTTTCTAAACTATAGGTAGGACTGTAGATGAGACTATAGACTAAATTCCAAACTAGAGTGCAGCCTATAGAATTGACTATAGTTAACACACCCGATTGGACAGTAGTTCAAACTATAGACTAGACTATAGATTAGACTATAAACTAGACTATAGACTAGACTATAGTTCAGACTATATGCTAGACTATAGACTAGACTATAGTTCAGACTACAGACTAGACTATAGTCCAGACTATACACTAACATATAATTGAGACTATACATAGAATTAAGACTACATACAAAACTATATTCCAGAACATAGACTGGACTATAGTTGAGACCATAGCATAAACTATGGACCAGACTTTAGACTAGAGAATAGAAAGAACCATAGTCCAGGTTATAGACTCTATTACAGAGTAGGCTATAGTTCAGACTATAGACTAGACTAGAATAAAATTGAGACTATAGACTAGACTATAGTTGAGACAACAAACTATACTTAAGACTATAGACTAAACTATATCACAGACCATTGACTAGAATATAGTTCAGACTATAGACCACACTATACAATTAACTTACTATACACTAGAATACAACCATAACTAGACTATAGTTGAGACAATAAACTTGTCTTAAGACTAAAGACTAAACTATATTCCAGACTATTGACAAAACTATGGACCAGACTATAAACTAGACTATAGTTCAGACTATAGACTTGGCTATAGTTCAGACTTCATACTATAGAATAGAAAGAACCAGGCTCTATTAAAAACTAGACTATAGACCAGACTATCAGACTCTAGACTAAGCTATAGTTCGGACTATAGACTAAACTAGGCCAAAGACTCACACTTTAGACTAGACTACAGTTCAAACTATATATTCTAGATTGTATTCCGAAATGTAGACTAGCCTATAGTTCAAAATATATTCTAGACTATTGCCCAAACTAGTTCAGGCTATAAACTATAGTCCTGATTATAGAATAGATTATATACAGACTTTATACTATAGTTCGGACTATAGACTGTAGTCCCAACTATAGACTATAGTCCATACTATAGACTAAAGTCCCGACTAACGATTATTGTCCAGACTATAGACTGTATTGCCTACTATAGACTGTAGTCCCGACTATAGACTAATGCCCAGACTATAAACTGTATTGCTTACCATAGACTGTAGACCATACTATAGACTGTAGTCCCGACTATAGTCTATAGTCCAGACTATAGACTATAGTTCAGACTTTATTATACTCTAGGTTAAAGACTATTGTCCATACTATAGCATATAGTCCAGACTGTGGTTCAGACTATAGAATATAGTACTATAGACTAGATTATGGTCCACACTATAGACTAGTCTATAGTCCAGACTATGAACTATAGTTCAGGCCATGGTATATAGTCCAGAGTGCAGACTATACTATAGTCCAGACTAATTACTAGACTATATTGCAAACTATATAACATACCATATTCTTGACCATATACTAGACTATAATCGAATTTCCCTCTTTCCAATTTATATTAATTGCGTTGCTACTATTATGTTGTAATTATTATTTTTACCAGCCACTGTGTGTGAGTAATAGTAACCAAATAAATGTCATGCATACGAAACCAGTTAATGACCATACAATCCATTAACATAGTCATCCAAACTGGCGTGATTTCATTCTTAAATGTTTTACAGCTTTGATCTAATAAATTTTAACTGTTTGACCGGAGGCAGCAGCAGCAACAACAAAAAAGTAGTTATGAAAAATAGTTGTCAGTTTATAGCAAAATCAAGTAGAACTTCTTCTTCTTGGTGATTTGTAGCAAATTGCATTAAATATGACTAGATTCTTAGCATAGAGACACACATTTTAAGATTAACTGATAAGTAATTATACAAAAAATGTTAAAATAAAAAACTTAATATGAAAGATGCTGGATGGCACAGTAAAGACTTGTTTGGGAGATTGTCGAAAATTGGCACAAATTAACAAGAAATGTTTGAATATCAGAGATATAGTACAAACCAGGCATGGCAATTTGAAATTTTTTAATTAAACTAGTCTATAGACTAGACTATAGACTAGATTATAGACTAGACTATAGACTAGACTATAGACTAGACTATAGACTAGACTATAGACTAGACTATAGACTAGACTATAGACTAGACTATAGACTAGACTATAGACTAGACTATAGACTAGACTATAGACTAGACTATAGACTAGACTATAGACTAGACTATAGACTAGACTATAGACTAGACTATAGACTAGACTATAGACTAGACTATAGACTAGACTATAGACTAGACTATAGACTAGACTATAGACTAGACTATAGACTAGACTATAGACTAGACTATAGACTAGACTATAGACTAGACTATAGACTAGACTATAGACTAGACTATAGACTAGACTATAGACTAGACTATAGACTAGACTATAGACTATAGACTAGACTATAGACTAGACTATAGACAATAGACTATAGACTAGACTAGACTAGACTAGGCTATAGACTAGGCTATAGACTAGGCTATAGACTAGGCTATAGACTAGACTAGACTAGGCTATAGACTAGACTAGACTAGACTAGACTGGACTAGACTAGACTAGACTAGACTAGACTAGACTAGACTAGACTAGACTACTGACTAGACTAGAACTAGACTAGACTAGACTAGACTAGACTAGACTAGACTAGACTAGACTAGACTAGACTAGACTAGACTAGAGACTAGACTAGACTAGACTATAGACTAGACTATAGACTAGACTAGACTAGACTATAGACTAGACTATAGACTAGACTATAGACTAGACTATAGACTAGACTATAGACTAGACTATAGACTAGACTATAGACTAGACTATAGACTAGACTATAGACTAGACTATAGACTAGACTATAGACTAGACTATAGACTAGACTATAGACTAGACTATAGACTAGACTATAGACTAGACTATAGACTAGACTATAGACTAGACTATAGACTAGACTATAGACTAGACTATAGACTAGACTATAGACTAGACTATAGACTAGACTATAGACTAGACTATAGACTAGACTATAGACTAGACTATAGACTAGACTATAGACTAGACTATAGACTAGACTATAGACTAGACTATAGACTAGACTATAGACTAGACTATAGACTAGACTATAGACTAGACTATAGACTAGACTAGACTAGACTATAGACTAGACTATAGACTAGACTATAGACTAGACTATAGACTAGACTATAGACTAGACTATAGACTAGACTATAGACTAGACTATAGACTAGACTATAGACTAGACTATAGACTAGACTATAGACTAGACTATAGACTAGACTATAGACTAGACTATAGACTAGACTATAGACTAGACTATAGACTAGACTATAGACTAGACTATAGACTAGACTATAGACTAGACTATAGACTAGACTATAGACTAGACTATAGACTAGACTATAGGACTATAGACTAGACTATAGACTAGACTATAGACTAGACTATAGACTAGACTATAGACTAGACTATAGACTAGACTATAGACTAGACTATAGACTAGACTATAGACTAGACTATAGACTAGACTATAGACTAGACTATAGACTAGACTATAGACTAGACTATAGACTAGACTATAGACTAGACTATAGACTATAGACTATAGACTAGACTAGAGACTAGACTATAGACTAGACTATAGACTAGACTAGACTCGACTAGACTATAGACTAGACTAAGACTAGACTATAGACTAGAACTATAATAGGACTAGACTATAGACTAGACTATAGACTAGACTATAGACTAGACTATAGACTAGACTATAGACTAGACTATAGACTAGACTATAGACTAGACTATAGACTAGACTATAGACTAGACTATAGACTATAGACTAGACTATAGACTAGACTATAGACTAGACTATAGACTAGACTATAGACTAGACTATAGACTAGACTATAGACTAGACTATAGACTAGACTATAGACTAGACTATAGACTAGACTATAGACTAGACTATAGACTAGACTATAGACTAGACTATAGACTAGACTATAGACTAGACTATAGACTAGACTATAGACTAGACTATAGACTAGACTATAGACTAGACTATAGACTAGACTATAGACTAGACTATAGACTAGACTATAGACTAGACTATAGACTAGACTATAGACTAGACTATAGACTAGACTATAGACTAGACTATAGACTAGACTATAGACTAGACTATAGACTAGACTATAGACTAGACTATAGACTAGACTAGACTAGACTAGGACTATAGACTAGACTATAGACTAGACTATAGACTAGACTATAGACTAGACTAATAGACTAGACTAGACTATAGAATAGACTATAGACCAGACTATAGACTAGTCTATAGACTAGACTATAGACTAGACTATAGACTAGACTATAGACTAGACTATAGACTAAACTATAGACTAGACTATAGACTAGACTATAGACTCGACTATAGACAAGACTATAGACTAGACTATAGACTAGACTATAGAATAGACTATAGACTAGACTATAGACTAGACTATAGACTAGACTATAGACCAAATGATCAATGACCTTTCACAGAAAGCTTGTCTACGTTGACTATATTCTATATAGTCTAGTCTATGACTATGTAGAATATAGTCAACGTAGACAAGCTTTCTGTGAAAGGTCATTGATCATTTGGTTACTTTACCATTACATTTGTCTTTTAACTCTTTTCTTATATAATATCTAATCTATGGACTTCAGATTATTAATTTTGAAGCAAACGTTAATGACTTTTATTTAAAGTTTTAACAAAATAAAAACTGTTAAAATTTTGGCAAATTATTGACCTTGCTTCAATTAATTAGTGTATTCTTAGCTATAATCTCCGACAACAAAAGATATCATTATAATTTAAATTCCCCTTTAAAGTTAATTATTATAATTTTTCTTGGAATATCAACAAAATTTCTAGCGACAGAGAGAAAGTTTATTTCATTTATTTTTTGTATCACTTTTGGTAGATAATTAATTACTTACTACAGAAAACCCCTTTAAAGAAATACAATTAATCTCTTTTTATTTCAAATTGCTTTAGTTTTTTTTCTACTTTTCTGAAAATAAGACACAATAGTTGGGAAACTAATTTCACAGACCTTTGATCAAACATAATAATTAGATGTGTTGGGAAATTTTTTTTAGAAAACAAATGCATAATTTTATCAGATAACACATCACTTGGAGAAATGGAAATTAAAAATTCCAGTTCACAGCAGGTAGTATTTAATTTTAAACAATAGATTTCTTTCTTATTTTTTTTTTTGTCTAAATAATTTATTTGAAATTTATTTCAAACAATTTTTTTGTGTCATTCACAACCTTATTTTTGTATTAAAATATTGTGATGTTTTAGACAAATTATGTTATAAATGTTAAGAAAAAAAAAATGCATTTTAATTAATAATATTTTTAAGGTAAAGTTCACTGTCACATTATTCAAATATTTGATGAAATACAATTAAAACAAAGTTTTACAGACTATAAACTGCTCTATAGTCCAGACTGTAGATTGCTCTATAGTCCAGACTATAGATTGCTCTATAGTCCAGACTAGAGACTGCTCTATAGTCCAGACTATAGACTGCTCTATAGTCCAGACTATAGACTGCTCTATAGTCCAGACTATAGACTGCTCTATAGTCCAGACTATAGACTGCTCTATAGTCCAGACTATAGACTGCTCTATAGTCCAGACTATAGACTGCGCTATAGTCCAGACTATAGACTGCTCTATAGTCCAGACTATAGACTGCTCTATAGTCCAGACTATAGACTGCTCTATAGTCCAGACTATAGACTGCTCTATAGTCCAGACTATAGACTGCTCTATAGTCCAGACTATAGACTGCTCTATAGTCCAGACTATAGACTGCTCTATAGTCCAGACTATAGACTGCTCTATAGTCCAGACTATAGACTGCTCTATAGTCCAGACTATAGACTGCTCTATAGTCCAGACTATAGACTGCTCTATAGTCCAGACTATAGACTGCTCTATAGTCCAGACTATAGACTGCTCTATAGTCCAGACTATAGACTGCTCTATAGTCCAGACTATAGACTGCTCGATAGTCCAGACTATAGACTGCTCTATAGTCCAGACTATAGACTGCTCTATTGTCCACACTATAGACTGCTCTATTGTCCAAACTACAGACTGCTTTATAGTCCAGACTATAGACTGCTCTACAGTTCAGACTATAGACTGCTCTTTAGTCCAGACTATAGACTGCTCTATAGTTCAGACTATAGACTGCTCTATAGTTCAGACTATAGACTGCTCTATAGTCCAGACTATAGACTGCTCTATAGTCTGCTCTGTTGTCCAGAATATAGTCTGATCTTTAGTCGAGACTTTAGACTGCTCTATAGTCGAGACTTTAGACTGCTCTATAGTCCAAACTCTAGACTACTCCATAGTCCAGACTATAGACTGCTCTATAGTCCAGGCTATAGACTGCGCAATAGGTCACGCTATATACCGCGCTATTGTCCAGACTATAGACTGCTCTATTGTCCAGACTTTAGACTGCTCTATAGTCCAGACTAGATAGAGTATTGCGTTACCAAAATCAGCACAAACGTATAATACCCTCTCTACTACAGTGATGCAGGGCCTAATAAACAAGAATATTATAAAGAGCAAAGACCTGTTTCTTGCCACCAATTGAAATGTTTCATCAGACAACCGAACGTTAGCTCTCATATAGAACATGTTTTGGTCGTTAAATTTAAAAAAGAATATTCTTAGTATTATTGTTGATGAATTTTCTTTCTATTCACTTGGCTTTGACCGTCAACGAGGTTAAAAGTGTGTGTTTGAGGGTGTGTATTATATGTAGAGTGTGTCGTTGAAATGGCGTCTTCTTTCTTTTAGCCGATATTTTTAAAATTTGCACGATCTGTATGTGCTGCTAGTTTGCTTAAAATGCGACAAGTTAATATGTTTTTTTTATATTTTTTTTCAAAAATATGCACATATTTCGTACACTCACTTAAATTAAAACAAAAAAATTTTGTTGAGGATTTGTGTAAAATATTCGATTTTATTTAAGTGTTTTTAATGTTGTTGCTAGCCAAACCAACAACAGCAACATTGAAAAAAAAATTTTTGGCCCCTCGTTTGTCTAATTTTTTTTTTTTTCTTGTATCAGATCAGATTAGAAAATTTTTCACATATTTTCAAAAAAAAAAAAATCTCAAAATTTGTACGTCAGCAAATAAATAGTTGTTTCTGATTTAGAAGCAAAATATTTAATATTGACATTATTTATGTTTTTTAATAGTTTTAACAAACAAATTTGCGTATTACTATTAAAATTTTGGTTGTTATTTTTTATACAAATTCCTTAATACATATTATTTTTATAAAAAATGATTTATAATGTGGGTGTCTTTAACCCCTTGCGGATATATATTAGATAAATTAAGGGATTTAGTTTGAAATATAAAATTTGTTTTACTGTTAGAGTAAACTACAATGATAACGTTAAGCGGCAAAGCGAATAAATAGTTAAATTATAGTTGAACTCTTAAAGAACGGTTGCCTATAGTATATAATCCAGATTATGGAACAGTCTGGGCTATAGATACTCTGGCCTAGACTTATAACCTGGATTATAGCATAGACTATAGAATAGACTATAGTCTGACCTATAGAACAGACTATAGTCTGGCCTATAGAACAGACTATAGTCTGGCCTATAGAACAGACTATAGTCTGGCCTATAGAACAGACTATAGTCTGGCCTATAGAACAGACTATAGTCTGGCCTATAGAACAGACTATAGTCTGGCCTATAGAACAGACTATAGTCTGGCCTATAGAACAGACTATAGTCTGGCCTATAGAACAGACTATAGTCTGGCCTATAGAACAGACTATAGTCGGGCCAATAGAACAGACTATAGTCTGGCCTATAGAACAGACTATAGTCTGGCCTATAGAACGGACTATGGTCTGGCCTATAGAACGGACTATAGTGTGGCCCTTAGAACAGACTATAGTCTGGCCCATAGAACAGACTATAGTCTGGCCTATAGAACAGACTATAGTCTGGCCTATAGAACAGACTATAGTCTGGCCTATAGAACAGACTATAGTCTGGCCTATAGAACAGACTATAGTCTGGCCTATAGAACAGACTATAGTCTGGCCTATAGAACAGACTATAGTCTGGCCTATAGAACAGACTATAGTCTGGCCTATAGAACAGTAAAGGCTATTATAGTCTAGTCTATAGAACAGTCACTAGATTTGTTAATTTTTTAATTGTTGCACAGTGTAATAAAAAAAATATCAAAAAATCTTTATTTTAACGATTTTCGCATTCGCAACACATGTGGCGGTAAATTTGAAAATATTTTAATTCAACAAAAAACCAAAAAAAATAAAATCTCTATATATTTTTTCATTTTAAACTTATTTTGAGACAAAAAAAATTTAATTCTTGATATAAAATGGTCAAGTGTTCGGACGACAGCCGCAAAAGAAAAACAACCGAAAAAATTTTCGTTTATAGTCACACGATTTTTACGTGTATGAATAAAGAAAAGAATTTAAAGAATTTCTTATAATTTATGCTTAAACATTTGGTGCAAAAAAGTAATATTAAGAAGATACAATTCTACTGTTCGGGTTCGAAGGACCAAAATCATAAACTTGTAATTTAACGAAAATCTTAATCCAATAAATCCAATTTTTATACAAAAAAAAAATCTGTTGTAATCTATTGTTATGCAAAAACGATTATTGGGCTCGTAGGACCATTTATAGCTATAGGAACTTAAGAATTTCATTAGGGAAATCATTTTTGTTTTCAATTCCTCTATTTTTTTACTTTTCACTGCTGTTGTTTTCGTATTTAGTTTCATTTCTATTTCCGGTAATTGTTTTTAAAATTAACTTTTTAGCTGTTGTTGCCAATTTTATTATTTTTGTTTTTAAATTCCTTTTCATTCATAATATTGTAAAAAAACAGATAAGAATACTTAGCGATAAAAATAAAAGTGAAATTGGCTCTTTTGAATAGAAAACAATTACAAAACAATTTCTGAAAGATTTCAAATAAATTTTATAAATTACGAAAATACCCCGAAATTTCATTATCAAAACAAGCGAAACAAAAAAGATTCTCCTTATATGAGATATTTTCTATCGAAATAGTGTCTAATTTAAAGAGTTTTTTCTGTAGAAAAAGTGTCTAATTTGATAAGATTTAAGTACTTTTTAATTTATTATTTTTTTTTTTAATTTTATTACCAAATATGAAACAATGTTTGTTTTCTAACAATCAATCTTTATTTTCCTACAACATTTAAAAACTAATACATCTTATTTGTTTGTCACATTCTTCTCTACATTAACAAAAATATGTATATTCTTCTAAGACGAAGACACACAGCAGATGTTTTATCATAAATTTTGAAATAAGTACAAAATAACAGAAAAAAATTATGATAAATTAAAATAAAAAAAACAAAAACAAATTATTGACGGAAAATCTATTATAAACTTTTTATGCAGTCTTCCTGACTTGTTGTTTCTTGTTAATGATCTTGACTGAAAATGACCTTCAGATAATGTGCCTCATGCTTAGCATATTTTAATATGTTTATACATATATGCAATGTAATGTTGTAAAGACGAAGCTAAAGAAATGAGAATTTTTTTGCACTCGTACTACTTAGTAAGTAGATGAATGAACGCAATTGTTAAATAAATGGGGGAAATGGTGCTAAGCGATCTTATTGAATATAAGATCGAATAATTTTCTCATCCAAGAACCTTTTTTGTAGAACAAGTCTCTTCCAAGCAGACACATTGTCTGTAAAATAAGTCTCTACCAAGGCGACGCTTTTTCTATAGAAGAAGTCAGTTTAAAGGAGCCCTAGTCTACAGTCTAGTCTATAGTTTAGTCTATTGAGTAGTCTATAGTCTAGTTTATAGGCCAGTATATAGTGTAGTGTATAGTCTAGTGTATAGTATAGTGTATAGTATAGTGTATAGTCTAGTGTATAGTCTAGTGTATAGTCTAGTGTATAGTCTAGTGTATAGTCTAGTGTATAGTCTAGCGTATAGTCTAGTCTATAGTCTAGTCTATAGTCTAGTCTAGTCTAGTCTATAGTCTAATCTATAGTCTAGTCTATAGTCTAGTCTATAGTCTAGTCTATAGTCTAGTCTATAGTCTAGTCTATAGTCTAGTCTATAGTCTAGTCTATAGTAGTCTATAGTCTAGTCTATAGTCTAGTCTAGTCTATAGTCTAGTCTAGTCTATAGTCTAGTCTAGTCTATAGTCTAGACTATAGTCTAGTCTATAGTCTAGTCTAGTCTATAGTCTAGTCTATAGTCTAGTCTAGTCTAGTCTATAGTCTAGTCTATAGTCTAGTCTATAGTCTAGTCTATAGTCTAGTCTATAGTCTAGTCTATAGTCTAGTCTAGTCTAGTCTATAGTCTAGTCTATAGACTAGTCTATAGTCTAGTCTATAGTCCAGTCTATAGTCTAGTCTATAGTCTAGTCTATAGTCTAGTCTATAGTCTAGTCTGTAGTCTAGTCTATAGTCTAGTCTATAGTCTAGTCTATAGTCTAGTCTATAGTCTAGTCTATAGTCTAGTCTATAGTCTAGTCTATAGTCTAGTCTATAGTCTAGTCTATAGTCTAGTCTATAGTCTAGTCTATAGTCTAGTCTAGTCTAGTCTATAGTCTATAGTCTAGTCTAGTCTATAGTCTAGTCTTTAGTCTTTAGTCTAGTCTTTGGTCTAGTCTTTAGTCTAGTCTATAGTCTAGTCTATAGTCTAGTCTATAGTCTAGTATATAGTCTAGTCTATAGTCTAGTCGATAGTCCAGTCTATAGACTAGTCTATAATCTAGTCTATAGTTTAGACTATAGTATAGTCTATAGTCTATAGTATAGTTTAGTCTATAGTCAAGTCTAAAGTCTAGTCTACAGTCTAATCTTTAGTCAGTTTTTCTATAGAAAAAGTTTGTTTACAGAAGGCACTTTTTCTGTAGAAAAAGTCTGTTTAAAGAAGACACTTTTTCTATGGAAAAGACTTTTTAAAGAACACATTTTTTCTATAAAAGAAGCCTCTTTAAATGAGACATATTTTCTAAAGAAAAAGTCTCTTTAAAAGAGACACTTTTTCTATAAAAAAAAATCGCTTTAAAGGAGACACCTTTTCTATAGAGAAAGTCTCTTTAAAGGTGACATGTTTTCTAAAGAAACAGTATCTTTAAAGGACACACTTTTTTTTATCGAAAAAGTATCTTTACAGGAGGCACTTTTCTATAGAAAAGTCCCTTTAAAGGAGGCACTTTTTGATATTTCTCAGTTGGCTAACCTTCCCTTTACATCTACTTCTTATTTTATACTGGTGGCATAAAATTTTTGTTTTAATTAAAATATTTCTTACATGACGCTGCCAAAAAAGACAAGACAGCGACAATATTTGAATTTTCTATATAGACGAAAAAGTATTTCAAACACTTGTGGGTGTTTGCTGTTGGGTTTCTATTATATTCTTTTTTTCGTTTCGACCAAATAATATCTTTTGCTTTTATTAATAGAAAAAGTAAAGGATTTATGCATTTTTATTTGAAATTCAAAATTTTATCGGTGATTATGCAGAAAATTGAACTGAGTCATCTGTTGCAAAATGAAATATATATAAACATTTTTGTGGGTGTTTCCATATATAACAAAGTCCAAGAAAATTCAAAGTTTTTAAAAATAGTATAATTTTTTATTAATAGAACGGACTTTGTTATTTTATATAAAATTTTGAATGAAACTCACCTGAGGAAAAGAGCTCTCTTAGCTGTCTGGATATTAACCTCAACCGGAACCAGTTATCATTCTCATTGAGTTACACATGACTTCTAATGACATAGAAACGATTTTTATTTACTTTTCTTCCCCAATGAATACACAATAGTGCCGTCTGAAGGGCATCAAAAAGGGCTTTAGAAAAATCGATATGAAAATAAAATACATTTTTATTGTACGCCCTCATTGCCTACAGAAAGCCGTAGCAGTGTATATGCCCTGATTTTCAACTCTTTATAGCAAGCGGCTGCAATTTATCAGTTGTACGCTTAGCTTTCTACTTTAAGCATGTGTTTTTTGTCACAAATATGTATCTCAAATCAGAAAAAGTTAAAGCTCTGATATGAATCGGTTTGTTAGTGAAAAAGTATATAATAATCATTTGGAAATCATACACTATAATCTTGTCTATAGTCTCTTATATAGTCCAGACTATAATCATGCCTATATTTTAGTCTACATATGGTCTATTGAGTAGACCACATTTACTAGACTATAGCCTAAGTCTAGCCTATAGTCTAGTCTATAGTCTAGTCTATAGTCTAGTCTATAGTCTAGTCTATAGTCTAGTCTATAGTCTAGTCTATAGTCTAGTCTATAGTCTAGTCTATAGTCTAGTCTATAGTCTAGTCTATAGTCTAGTCTATAGTCTAGTCTATAGTCTAGTCTATAGTCTAGTCTATAGTCTAGTCTATAGTCTAGTCTATAGTCTAGTCTATAGTCTAGTCTATAGTCTAGTCTAGTCTAGTCTATAGTATAGTCTAGTCTATAGTCTAGTCTATAGTCTAGTCTATAGTCTAGTCTATAGTCTAGTCTATAGTCTAGTCTATAGTCTAGTCTATAGTCTAGTCTATAGTCTAGTCTATAGTCTAGTCTATAGTCTAGTCTATAGTCTAGTCTATAGTCTAGTCTATAGTCTAGTCTATAGTCTAGTCTATAGTCTAGTCTATAGTCTAGTCTATAGTTTAGTCTATAGTCTAGTCTAGTCTATAGTCTAGTCTATAGTCTAGTCTATAATCTAGTCTATAGTCTAGTCTATAGTCTAGTCTATAGTCTAGTCTATAGTCTAGTCTATAATCTAGTCTATAGTCTAGTCTATAGTCTAGTCTATAATCTAGTCTATAGTCTAGTCTATAGTCTAGTCTATAGTCTAGTCTATAGTCTAGTCTATAGTATAGTCTATAGCCTAGTCTATAGTCTAGTCTATAGTCTAGTCTATAGTCTAGTCTATAGTATAGTCTAGTCTATAGTCTAGTCTATAGTATAGTCTAGTCTATAGTCTAGTCTATAGTCTAGTCTATAGTCTAGTCTATAGTCTAGTCTATAGTATAGTCTATAGTCTAGTCTATAGTCTAGTCTATAGTCTAGTCTATAGTCTAGTCTATAGTCCAGTCTATAGTCTAGTCTAGTCTATAGTCTAGTCTATAGTCTAGTCTATAGTCTAGTCCATAGTCTAGTCTATAGTCTAGTCTAGTCTATAGTCTAGTCTATAGTCAAGTCTATATTCTAGTCTATAGTCTATTCTATGGTCTAGTCTAAAGTCTATTCTATAGTCTAGTCTATAGTCTAGTCCATAGTCTAGTCTATAGTCTTGTCTATAGTCAAGTCCATAGTCTGGTCTATAGTTTAGTCTATAGTCTAAACTATGGTCTAGGCTATAGTCTAGTCTATAGTTTAGTCTATGGTCTAGTCTATGGTCTAGTCTATAGTCTAGTCTATAGTTTAGTCTATAGTCTAGTATAGTTCATTCTATATAGTCTAGTCTATAGTTTAGTCTATAGTCTAGTCTTTAGTCTAGCCTATAGTCTAGTCTTTAGTCTAGTCTATAGTCTAGTCTGTAGTCTGTCTATAGTCTAGTCTATTCCTTAGTCTAGTCTAGTCTAAAAAGTACTTTTTGGGTGTAAGATAGTACCATTTCCATATATAATTTGGGAATGATGACTGTGCGAAGGCATCAACCTCAAAAATTTTTGTGAACTTAAATAGGCGCTATATGTATTTGAATATTTTCTGTTTTGGGGTTTCTTGCATTGTCTTCTTCATTCTATATATAATTGTAACTAATTGCTTTTTTGATTTTGATAAATAAAGAACTGCCAGCTGCTGCGCATTAGACATTTCTACAAAGAAACCGTTGCTTCATTTTTGGTTCACATTAAGAAAAAATTTGAATAACAAACTCGGACAACACGGTGAATATTGGAAAATCTTCAAAAAGGATTAAATTCCACTTTATATTCCGATTCGTTCAAATACGTTAAATCTTGTAACGCCACACCGCATAAATTGTGTTTGTGAAACTTTCTTTTTAAAAATTAGCAAAAAAAAATTCCTTAAAAAAAATTGTTCAAATTTCTTCCTATAAATTTCTTCATTCAATTCTTTTTCAAAATTCTTTGTATCAAAAAAGATGAATCCTGTAAATCTCCTTGACAATACATCAAACTAACCTCGAACTCTTAACTTATTATCTCTTTACAGGACTCTCCTCTATCTTCAAAAGTCGCCATGTTTAATCAACATGTCAATCAACACAAACAATCACAACTATTAAATCCATTTTCCAATCCGGATGGCAGATCATCACCCAAGCCCACATTTTCCAAAGATGAATATGGCAAGTAAGTAGTAGTTTTTAAAGAAAAGTCTCCAATTCGTTGGAAAATTTTAACACATATTTCTCTCTCAAAATTACTTTCAGACCTTTGGCTGGTAGTTTGACAGAAATGCGAGGTCAGAAAGCCAATATACATGTCCTAAAGGAAATGTTGGAATTATGTCAAATTATAGACTCAGAGGGTTATGATGTTAAAGATGAACCCTCTATGCGTGTTATACCATTTGGAGAGTTATTTAATGTAAGTTTTTTTATAAACTATTGCTTAAAAAGACTTCTTACTATAGAAATAGTCTCCAAATGCAGACATTTTTTATATAGAAAAAGTCTCTTTTAAGGAGACACTTTTTCTATAGAAAAATCTCTTTTAAGGAGACACTTTCTCTATAGAAGAAGTCTCTTTTAAGGAGACACTTTTTATATGGAAAAAGTATCTTTTAAGAAGACACTTTTTATATAGAAAAAGTCTCTTTTAAGAAGATACTTTTTCTATATAAAAAGTCTCTTTTAAGGAGACACTTTTCCTATAGAAAAAGTCTTTTAAGGAGACACTTTTTCTATAGAAGTCTCTTTTAAGGAGACACTTTTTCTATAGAAAGAGTCTCTTTTAAGGAGACACTTTTTATATAGAAAAAGTCTCTTTCAAGGAGACACTTTTTATATAGAATAAGTATCTTTTAAGAATACACTTTTTCTCTCTTTTAAAGAGATACTTTTTCTAAAGAAAAAGTCTCTTTTAAGGTGTCACTTTTCCATAAAAAAAGTATCTTCTAAGGAGACACTTTTCATCGTTTTTCTTTTTGTTTCTATTTCTTACTTATTCTTAACCTCTTCCCTCCTCTCCTCTATAGATTTACAATTACATTTCCGACAAAGTGGTGGGCATTCTCTTGAGAGCTCGTAAACACAAACTGGTGGAATTCGAAGGTGAAATGTTATTCCAAAGACGTGACGATGATGTGCCCATTTTCTTACTCAAGCCCATACATGAAATTCGCCGTGATATGGAGAGTAAAATTGAGAGTATTAAAAGATGTGGCAGTCCAGCACCACAGGCAACTTCAGTACTATTGGATAAGAAAGCTCATGGTTTAGATGTGCCTTCACCAAGAAGTTCAGTGTCACGGACACCTTCACCACAATCGTCTAAGGCAGGAACACCAGCACGTGAGGTTAAACCTAAAGCAGCCGAGGCACCAGCTGCCGCAGAAACACCCAAAATACAAGTAAGTGAGGGTACAGCTGAGGCTGCAAAAACCGAAGTTGTGGAAAATAAAGTCCAAGAAAACCAAAACAAACCAGTGGAAGAAGTAACAGCGCCAACGGAAGCAGTAGCCACACCACAGCCAACAGAAGTTAAAGAGAAAACTAAACCCCTTGAAGTAGAGACAAAGGCTACAACATTGGAAGTTCCAGCTAATACAGTTGATACCCCAACTCCAGCCACAGATAACAAGACCGATGTTAACAATAATAACAACAACAACGATTTGCCCACTATTGTCATAGAAGCAACAGCTGTTTATCAAGGTCCTGCCAAAACTGTGGAATCCACTGAAACCGCTGCCCCTGTCACCACCCCCATAATCAGCGATTCAGAATCTAATAGTGCAGTTTCAAATGCCCCCTCAGAAACTGTTGCCAGTGCTTAAGCTATTAATTTTAAGTTTCTTAATTTATTTCAAAACATCAAAAAAGAACAGAAAAGAAAAATAATCTATAATTTAGTGACAAGACGACTCAATATGCAACCTAACCTAATTTAAATTTTGAATTTTTGTTTTTAAACTAAATTTATTAGATCTATATTACTTCTGTCTCCTAAATATTTCTAGGCTGCAGTATTATAATGGTGTAAATATCGAATTAATTAAGCTAAATTAAATTTGTCTGTAGTCTTTTTATTTAATTAATTATTTATTTTTTCATTAACTCCTTGGTTTATAAATTATTTATACATAGTGATATATAAAATACATTATTTAACTAAATTATAATAAATTAATAAAAAAATAAAATAAAATTATAAAATTATATTGTAGAGTATTTATTATTTAAAAATTAACCTGAAAAAGTATAAACAGATCTTCTTAGGGGTTCAATTTTTTATCTTGGTTATACAGTTCGATATTAGTTCTCACTTTTCCGGTGAAGTTATCATGATATCTACTACATTTCCGAGGTTGATATCATGTTCTACACCTAGCTCTACTTCACGTTTATGACCAACGAAACTACGGCATTGAAAGACTACAATTTCTGCGTCCTCCGGCTCTTCCCAACTTGGACAATAGCCCTTGTGGCTTGTCAAAACCTGGGTAAGGTGATAGTTTACCTCCCCATGTTTACGCTCTACCCACTTCCTGATTACAATTATCAGTCTGTATATCCATCACCCTGTTGGAGCTTTTTGCATTTCAGCATTGTTTCGTTAGTCTCCAATATCTTTGGATCTGTATAGGTCTTGAATTGGAGTGATTTCAGCAATTACGCTTATAGTTTCGAGGAATGTAGTCCTGCAACCAATACATGCACTTAGGCAGCTTTGTTGAAATAACGTTTTTCCGAGATGTGCTTCCTATTGATTTCGCCCATATAGATGCGTCAAAAACTGGGTAAGGTGATGGTATACCTCCCCATGTTTACGCTCTTCCCAGTTCTTGATTACA
>NW_023994822.1:0-90000 GCF_015586225.1 Lucilia sericata | reverse complement strand
GAGAAGTGAAAGGTCAAAGGTCATACTATATATTTCAGTTAATTTAAAAAATTTTGAAATTTTTAGAATATTTCGATTCAAAACTTTTTTATTATTAAAAATATACTAAAAACAAAGCTTTAAAAGTTAAACAAAATCATATTTACGCTTCTTTAGACTTAAAGTTCAAAGGTCACACAATATTTATAAGATATTTAAGCAAATTATTCCAAAAAACTTATTAAAACCTCTATATTATTGAACATAAAATAAAAACCAAGAGTTTAAAGTTAAACAAAAACATATTTACACAACTTGAGAAGTGAAAGGTCAATGGTCATACTATATATTTCAGTTAATTTAGAAAATTTTGACAATTTTAGAATATTTCGATTAAAAACATCTATATTAGTGAAAAGAAACTAACAACAATGCTTTAAAAGTGAAACTAAATCATATTTACGCTTTTAAAACGTAAAGATTTTAAAGGTCTAAGGTCACACAATATTTATAAGATATTTTAGCAAATTTTTGTAAACAACTCTTTAAAACCTCAATATTATTGAAAATAAACTAAAAACCAAGAGTTTAAAGTTAAAGATTATTTACATAACTTGAGAAGTGAAAGGTCAAAGGTCATACCATATATATTGGTTAATTTAGAAAACTTTGATATTTTTAGAAAATTTCGAGTTAAAACTTCTTTGTAATTGAAAATAAACTAAAAACTAAGATTAAACTAAAAACCAAAAGTTCAAAGTTAAACAAAATCATATTTACAATACTTGAGATAGAAAGTTCAAAGGTCATACTGTATACATATTTATGTTAATTTAACTTTTAGAAACGTTTTTTCTAGAAAAATCTTCTTAATTTTAAAATAATTCTATGATTATATTCTCAAAATCTTTGAATTAATTTCAAATTTATTTTAAATTTCTAAAATTTAAAACTTTTGCCGATTTTTTTTTTTAAATTTTACAGTTTTAGAAAATTTTCTATTAAATTGGTAATTAACAACAAAGTGCCAAAAGTTAAACAAAATAATATTTACTTTACTTAAGATTTTAAAGGTCAAAGATCACACGATATTTATATGATTTTTTAAAAAACATTTTTGTAAAATTAAAAAAGAAATTAAAAACTTTAATATTATTAAAAATTAACTAAAAACAAAGTTTAAAGTTAATTTATAACATATTTGAGCTTCAGCAGTTTTAAAAGGTCAAAGGTCTTATTATAAATTTATATTAATTTAAATAACTTTCCCGCTCTTTCTCTTGTTATAAAATATTGTATACATTTTATGTTTACTAAACTAAGAGTTAGTTATTTTGTTATAGTTTTATAAAATTTATTATTAAAGTTAATTATTTTTAATAAATTTTGTTATTTTTTTTTAATAAGCAAACATTTTTTTCAAGCCTTTTTAATAAAATATTTTTATATTTAAAGTCAAAAATTTATGGTATTATTTTTTTTTTTTTTTTTTGTAATTAAATTAAAAATAAAATAAACAAATTAAGCTTAAATATTTAAGAAAAAATGGTTAAAGAAGATATTAAGTTTAGTTATTTTTTAAATTTTGTTTTTAATTGTGTTAATATTTTAACTGCTTTTTATTGGGGTTTATTGTATTATTATTATATTTTTTTTTTTTCATTTTTATTTGTTATTTTAATTATATTTTGTGTAATTTTTAATTATTTATATTTTAATTATTGTTTTCTTTTTTCTTTTAATCTTTCTGTCTGCTAGTCTGTTTATTAAATATATTTTTAATTTAATATTATTTGTACAGTTATATTTATATATATTTTTTTAATATTTATTTGCAAACTTTTATTTGTACAATTTATTTTAAGGTTTAATGTAATATTTATAATTAAAACTTTTAGTTTTGAAAATTTTCTGGGGACATTTTTAAAACACTTAATTTAAATTACAATTTTAAATTTACTTTTTTGATATTTTTGTTTAATTTTGTTTAATTTTAAAGAAAATTTTATAATTTTTTACAAAACTTTAAAAGCAAAATCTTATTTTTATGTTGTTTGTTGATTTAATCTGTCCATCTGCTTTATTAAAGTGAAATTTTAAGATATATTAAGATCATCAAGTATTTTAAACCCTGTGCTATCACGATTGATTCGTTTTAATTAATTCGCGAACGAAATTAATCTGTATTATTACAAACAACCATTTTATGCGCGAATTTTATGTTCTTTTTAAGTTCCCGAATGAAAAAAAAAACATTGATTTACTTCGAATTTATATCATTAGCTAATTTGTTAAAAATTAAAAAAACTGCCAGCTAAAAGCGATAATTTTTAATTCGTTCGCGATCGAATCTAATTTGAAGGAATATTTATTCATTTTAATACAAACAAAAACTGGTTCTTGTGTTCTTGAAACTTGACATTTCATTCGCGAATTTTATATTTAAATTTGAAAACTATGAAAACTATAATTACTTCGAACTAATATTATTCGCGAATTTGTTGTAAACAAGAACTAGTTCTTCAGCTGTTACTAAAAAGAAAGATTTCTTCTATAAAGCTTTCATAAAACTAGTTCCGATTTGTATTCTTGATATTAAATATTTAATTCGCGAAATTTTATATTTTAGGTTCGCGTATAAATAAGAATAATTTGTGTACATACTAAAATTATAATTACTTCGAATTAATATTATTCGCGAATTTGTTGTTAAAGAAAATGCGATCAGTTGTTCTATGTGATTTGTTTTTGAATCCGTTCGCAAATGAATGTAATTTGAAGGAATTTCGAACAAGAATATCTGATTCAATTGTGATATTTATACTTTTTAATACAAACAAGAACTCTTGAACTGTTCCTAAAAAGAAATATTTGTTCTATAAAGCTTTTTAAAACTAGTTCCGATTTGTATTCCTGATATGAAACATTTGGTTCGCGAATAAATAAGAATAATTTGTGTAAATACGGAAACTATTATTCTACATAATTTGCTTTTAAATTCATTCGCGATCGAATGTAATTTAAAGGAGTTTCGTTCAAGAATATCTGATTCAATTGTGATATTTATTCCTTTTTAATATTGATATTAAACATTTCATTCGCGAATTTTATATTTAAAGTTCGCGAATAAATACGAATAATTTGTGTAAATATAAAAACTATAATTACTTGGAATGAATATTATTTGAGAATATGTTGTTACTGAAAACGTGATGTTCTAGATAATTTTCTTTTGAATCCGTTCGCGATCGAATGTAACTTGAAGGAATTTCGAACAAGAACATCTGAAGAAGAACTAGTTCTTCAACTGTATTAAAGAAATCCTAATTCTAAAACCATTCTTAAGTATGAATATCAATGCTATAAACGCTTAAATGGATTCACATCCAAAGCTCTGAAGTCTAAAAAAAACTAGTACTTGAACTGTTCTTGAAAAGAAGTTTTAAAGCTTTTTAGAACAAGTTCTGTGGCGAGAATTTCGAACAAAATTAAGAATATTAAAGGATTCAGAATTTTAAAGTATGAATATCAATGCCATAACGCTTAAACAGAACCAGTTCCAAAGCTCAGAAGTCTAAAAAGAACTGGTTCTAGAACTGTATTCCCAGAAGTTGGTTTTGTTTATAACTTCTTTATTACTAGGCTGACAATTCTGAACAATACTAAACAATGATTGGATCTGGACTCTATAACGCTTTTACCGAACCTTTTATAAAGCTACTTTAGAACTAGGATGACAATTCTGAACCAGTCTAAACAATGATTATGTGATAATATCATCAATATGCAGAAGTCTTAAAAGGGCCGGTTCTAGAACTGTTCCTTAGACGATAATAATGTTCTATAATGATTCTTTAGAACAATTCTGAACGATTCTAAACAATGATCATGAGATCATATCATCAAAATCTAAAATCTGATCTAGACTCTATAAAGTTTGTACAGAATCAGTTCCAAAACTCAGAAGTCAAAAAAGACTAGTTCTAGAACTGTTCCTTAGAATATGGTTTTGTTTTATAAATTTACTTTAGAGTTAGGATGACAATTCTGAATTCTGAACGATTTATAACGCTTATACAGTTCCGAGAAATCGGTTAACCTCCACCTATATGTCTCTAATCTCTGAACTATTCTAAACTATGACTTCATAACGCTTATACAGGTGCTGTTTCTAAACTCAGAGGACTCAAAATACTGGTTCTAGAGCTGTTCCTAAGAAATTTGGTTTTGTTTTATAAAGCTTTTATAGAACAAGGATTCTGAACGATTCTAAACAATGGTTATGAGATCATATCAACAAAATGCTAAATCGGATCTAGTCTTAAATAGAAGAAAACTGGGTTAACCCTATATGTCTCTGTTATAGGTTTATCTTTGATCGATTTTGTTATACTAGCAACCAGTTCTGTTAGTAGTAAGTTGGGTTTGAAGGGTGTCTAAGGCCTTGAGCAAAAGTTGTTCTATAAAGCTTTCTTTGAAATAGGATGACTATTCTGAACCATTCTAAACAAAGTCTTAAATATGAGGATAGTGTGTTACTCTTACCTATATGTCTCTATTATAGGATGATCTTTGATCGGTTTTTTACATTATCAACCAGTCCTTTTAGTAGTAAGTTAGGTTTGAATGGTTTTACTATATTGCTGGACGTTAATCTGCACAATCTTCCGGGTTTTATCAGGAAAATATGTTGTTTTAAATGGTAGGACTTTGTCGAGGATTTAGAGATTTTAATCCTTTTTTAAAATTGGTTTTTAGTCCTCTCAGTCGGAGTTGAAACGATTTAACGAATAGTACAGATTTCTTAATATTTAACATAAAATTTAATTTTTACATAAAAAATATCTTAAATAATTTAAATATTATTAATTGAATATTTAACGGGCTTAAGTTCGAGTTCCACCTCGAGATACATTTTTTTTTTTTTTCATTTTAAATATTTTAGTTTTAAGAAGCTGTTTTTTAAATTACAAACAAAGTGTAAGCTGCTAATATTTACTTGTCAGTTAAATAATTTTTTAAATTATTTTGTAGCTTTTTTTTTGTTAAAGATTTTACTTAAATTTTAATATTTTTTATAATTAAATTTTTAGTTATTTATTATTTTGTTTATATTATTTTACTTAAAATTTACCATAAATTTAATATATTTTCATTCAATATTTTAATGTTTTTCATTCAATATTTTAATGTTTAATTTTCAATAATTTAAGCTATTAGTTTTTTTTTAGATTATACAAAAAGTTATTTTTTAAATATTTAAAATTTTTAATTTTTTCTTAATATATTTTTTAATATTTTTTATTTATTTTTACTTATTTTTATTTATTTTAATTTATTTTTGATAAATTTATTAGTTTGCTTTTTAATAATTTTTTTTTGTTTTTGTTATTAAAATATTAAAAAAATGTTTTAATTTTGTTAAAATTTTAAAATAAAAAATAATAATTTAATTATATTTTATATTACATAAATATTTAAAATAATTTTTCTTAGTGTTTTTTTTTTTTCAAATTATTAGTTCATAATTTTATATTTAATTATTAATAAAAATATTTTTTATCTGTATTATTTTAATTTTTTAAAAAATATTTTTTTAATAAAAATATATTTTTTCAATAAAAAAATTTTTATATTTTTTCAATAAAAACAATTTTAAAAATATTTATTTAATTTTTTCTTTAAAAAAAAAACAATTTTTATTTGTTTAGAAAATATATGTATAATTGAAAATAATATTATTTTTATGAAAAAAAAAATATTTATTTTATTTAAAAATTAAAACTAATAATTTAATTATATTTTATAATAAATAAATAATTAAATTATTTTTTCTTATAATTTTTTTTTATAAAATTACTTGTTTATAATGTTATATTTAATTTTCTTATATATTTTATTTAGCTTTATTATTTTAATTATTAAAAAATATTTTTTGTAATTAATATAAAATATTTTTGAATAAATTAATATTTTTTGAATAAAATTCTTTTTTTATTAAAAAAATTATGTTTTTTATAAAAAAATAAATTTTTTGTTTAAAAATTTTCTTTTATTTAAAAAATATTTTTAGAATTGAAAAAATATTATTTAAAAAAAATATTATGAGAAAAAATTCTTTTATTGAAAAAATAATTTTTTATTAAAAAAAAAATAAAAATAATAATTTAATTATATTTTTTTCTCATAGTTTCTTTTTTCAAAATTACTTCTTTATAATTGTATATATAATTTTCGTATATATATTATTAATCTTTATTAATTTATTTATTAAAGAATAATATTTATAATAAAAAAATTAAAAACAAATATTTATTTAATTAAAATAATTTTATTTTATATATATTGAAATAATATTTTTTATTGAAAAAAAAACAAATATATTTAATTGAAAAAAAAAAATTAAATTAAAAAAAATATATTTTTGAAATTAAAAAAAAATTGAAAATAATATTTTTTTATTAAAAAAATATTTTTTTATTGAAACAAACATTATTTTTTATTGAAAACAATATTTTTTTATTGAAATAAATAATTTTATTTAATATTTCTTTATTTAAAATTAAATTTATTATTGAAAAAATATTTTTTTTATTAAAAATCTAATTTTTTTTAACAAATATTTTTATCATTGAAAAAAAAAAATGTTTTTATTAAAAAAACATTTCCTTTATTAAAAAATTATTTTATTATAGAAAAAAAAATATTTTTTTATTAAAAAAATAATTTAAAAAAATATTATTAACAAAATATTTTTTTATTAAAAAAAATTTATTGAAAAAAATATTTTTTTATTGAATAAATATTTTTTGTTCAATATTTATTTATTTAAAATTAATTTTTTTTATTAAAAAAATATATTTTTTTATTGAAAAAAATATTTCTTTTATTAAAAAATTATTTTATTATTGGAAATAAAATATTATTTCAATAAAATTAAATATTGTGTTTTACTAAAAATATTTTTATTGAAAAAATTATATATTTTATTTATTTGTTTTTTTTTTTTTTATTTTTGTTATTTTATATTTTAAAGTGATTTTTTGAACTTTTTACGTATTTTATTATATGTATTTATATTTTTTTAAATATTTTTAGATAATTTTTTAGTATATTGTTTATTAGAAAAAAGTTATATTTTTATTTATTTTTAACTTAATTTTTATTATTTTTTGTATTTAAAAAGGATTTTTTGATCTTTTTTCATATATATATATTTTTGTTTTAAATTTTTATATTTTGTTTGCAAATATTTTATTAATTTTATTTTATATTTCTTTAATTTTTTTAATTTGCAAATATTTAGTATTTTATTATATTATTTTTTAAATATTTTTTATATATATTTAATATTTTTTACATATATTTAATATTTTTTATATATTTTTAAATATTTTTATATTTGTTTAATTTTATTATTTTTTAATATTTTTTCTTTATATTTTCAAAATCTTTTTATATAATTTTTTTTTAATTTTATTATTATAAGTTATAATAATTATTAATATAATATTATTAGCTTGTTAATTAATATATACTTTTAATATATTTTTTCTTAAATTTTTTAAATTAATTTAACAAAATTATTTTCTTTACTTAAACTTAAGTGTTTTATTTTCTTTGTTTCAAAAACTTTTTTTCTTATACCAAATTTTATAAAAAATCCCTTTTTTTATTAATTGTTTACATATTAAAGTTTTGTTTTATTTATTTTTTAATTTCTATTCCTCTAAAAATAAATCATAAAAAAACTATTTTATTCTATCCCATTGTGAATTATTGCTAATCTATTACATATTTTGCATGTTTTATGAAATTTTCATTCACAATAGTTGCTTCATTTAAGATAAAATTTTTAAATATTTTGTAAGTTTTTTTTTTAAAGTTTCTAGAGAGTCTCCATTTAAACAATTTACCCCCCGCTTATAAATTTGCTATATTTAATATTTCCTGAAATATTCATTCACAATAGTTGTTTTTTAAAAAAAATTGGAATTTTTCCTGAATTTTTGTTTGGTGTTGACTGATTCTAGAGTCTCCTTTTAAACCATTTACCCCACTAAAAAGTTTGTTATTTTAAATGTTTCCTGAACTATTCATTCACAATAGTAGTGTTTAATCATATATCACTTCATTTAAGAGACAATTTTAGAATAATTTTCTACTTCTTGTTTGATTCAACAAAAATTTTCTATTATGAAAAGTTCATTCACAATAATTGACGATGAATGTTCCCTGAACAGTTCATTCACAATAATTGCTGTTGAATGTTACCTGAACAGTTCACTGACATTAGTTATTTTGATCGTATACATGTGGGAATTGTTCACAAAATTAGATAACAATTGTTTCATTCTAGAGAATCACAGGAAAAGACAAACACTGTAAGATAAGCATTCCCAAAGCGAATGGACTTTCTTCTTGTTCAACTGAATAAAATTCCTTTCATTAATGCTCTCTTAACAGTTCATTCACAATAGTTGTTTATGTTCGCAGTATAACTGTGAAGTGTTAACAAAATTTCATTCTACAACTGGGAAGTTTGTACCACATACGAACGGTATAACTAAAAATCGGATTCTCTCAGTGCTTTCCACTGACCCGACCACCACAAATGTATGTGTTCTTAGTGAATGGGGTGTGTTGCAACAAGTACCCTAATTTCAGAAGAACACACTTCATTGTAGCATCGTTAGAATAGTCAAACACAACCCACATTGTTCCACAGTGCCCCAGTGTATCAATACAGTTGGATACCCTTCCAATGAGTATCTCTGACCTCTCCTGTATTCGTTCTAGTGGCCCTAAAATGGACTTTGAAACAAAGGCCCATACATGAGAATTGTATTCCATTTTAGATCGTGAACAGATCATTCACAATAGTTTATGTTATTCGCAAACTAGCTTTAATGATGAAACTATAGTAGAATTCTGGATCCCGATCGGCTTATTAACTAATAGAATTGCTATTAAAGTTCTGTGAAGCAATTAACGGAAACATCTTGTGGTCAAAAAGACATTTGCGAAGCCTCAAATGATCACAACAACATCAGATTATATACAAATTTCTATTAATATAAGGACTTTTGAAGGGAGAATCTCTCTCATACATTTTGGAATTTGGATTTTCTTAACGTAATAATAAACCCCGCAGATCGGAATCAATCATCTAAAATTAATAAATGCAAAATCTGGTCAGTTAAGAGTTCTCTGAGTCAATTAGAAAAAACGCGATATTTAAGGAGACTCTAATGATCACAATAACATCAGATGGTATTAAATTTTAAATAACAGTATAGAACGATGTCAAAATATGATCAGATAAGGAAAGAACCGATAACATTAGATCTATAATACAAAACCGAAGCTATAAAACAGTGAATACGCAGGGGATTTAAACCGAGGCTCAGGAGAGAAAAGGCGGTCCTTATAAGCATTCTAAATTATGATTTCAGTTTCAAAACGAACCTTTAATAATCTGAATAACTCAAAGTTTGTTCAATATAATCGCCCCTATTCTGCATTTCAATTCGAATCGAAATTTTCTCCGTTTGGCAACTTTGGTATTCTGCATTTCGATTCGAATCTCCGCCACATAAACAACAACTTACAAAAACGTAGGTGCGATCATAACGCACATTCGTAAAGCATCGAAACGAAATGGAATTGCTTCTTCTTTTTCTTACAATTCAGTTTTTTGTTGGAATACCTTTTTTCGATCGTTGCGTAACTGAATGCGTTAACGTAATCGAAATGCAAAATAGGGGGGAATAATGAAACAATTTAGACAATAATTGGATTCTTTGATAGTCCCCCTACTATGGAATGGCTTCGCTCTTTTAAATCTGAAATCCTCATAGTTTCTTTTTCCCTGTAATAAAGGAACGACTTTAAAACCAATAATAGAATACTTTGACAGACCCCTACTAAGGAATGGTTTCAGTTTTAAAGACGAACTTTTAAATCTGAAATCCTCCATTATCCCTTAAAGGATAATAGTTTTAATTGTGATTACAACAATTACGAAGGCGATTGGTTATACATTTTAACACATTTTAATTAGGATTTGGATATATAAATGAAGTGATCTTCACCAGATTAGATAACAAACAAAATTTAATTTTAAATTTCGTTACAATATATGATTATTTGCGATCATCGAATTTACGATTACGTAAACTATGAAGTTTAACTGTGATTACAATAATTACAAAGGCGATTGGTTATGAATACAATATACGATCATTTGCGATCATCGAATTTACGATTACGAAAACTATAAAGTTTTAATTGTGATTACAACAATTACGAAGGCGATTGGTTATACATTTTAACACATTTTAATCAGCAAAAAGGATTTGGATATATAGATGAAGTGATCTTCACCAGATAAGATAATAAACAAAATTTAATTTTGAATTTATTTTCCGTTACAATATAAAATCATTTGCGATCATCGAATTTATGATTACGAAAACTATAAAGTTTTAATTGTGATTACAACAATTACGAAGGCGATTGGTTATACATTTTAACACATTTTAAACAGCAAAAAGGATTTCAAAATATAGTTGAAGTAGTCTTCATAGGATTAGATAATTTTAAACAAATTTGTGTTTCCATTACAAAAAATTGTTTGGTTTTATCAATGAACAAAGCATGATCATTAACGATCTTAAAAGATTTAAGGAATTTAGTGATATTAATGACGAATTCTTTATTGGTCTAGATAAGTTATACGCTATTGTGAATTATACATATGTAAGGGGGTTTAAAATGAATACATATAGAGAATTTGTCATAGGTTTAGAGAATATCTTTCGTACGATAATAACGAAACAAGAACGATTATGTTCGAGTCTTTGGTAACACTTACAATAAGTTCGGGATCGAATGAAGACAAAATTCATGAAATCAACGGCAGATATTGGATTCTAAATGAAACGGAAATATCTGTCACACGATAATAGTGAAACAAGAATGATAATATTTATAAATACTGGATTAATTTGGAAAATTTAAATGTCCTTTTAAGGAAAAACTAATTATAGTACTGGAATACAGTATTGGAAATACATTCCGTAAGATATTTATATATAAAGGAATCAATAATAAAATTGGATTGATTTGGAAAATGTCTATGACCTTCTAAATTATATTCAGGGTCAAGGAAAGGAATCAAGAACGATTATGTTTAAGGATTCGATAATATGCCTAATAAATATTGGATTGGTTGGGAAAGATTCAATGTCCTTCCGGTAATATGCCTAATAAATATTGAATTGGTTTAGCAAGTTTCTATGACCTTCTAAACTATATTCAAGAAGAAGGAAAGGTCTTAGGAACATTGCCCAATAAATATTAGATTTGTTTGGAAAGATGCTATGACCTTCAAAACTATATTCAAGTTCCAGGAAAGGAATCAAGCACGATTATGTTAAAGGATTCGTTAATATGCCTAATATATATAGGATTGGTTTGGAAAATGTATACATCCCTAAAACTATATTCAAGGTAGGATGTGTAACTGGACAAGCTGGTAAAATAGGTATTGATTGCCCGCCTGCTAATACAGTTCTATAACTACAATGGAAGGAGCAGATCTAAAGGCTAATGCCGTTTTTATTCACGTTTGTTCTTCGACTATTTCAAGTTATATCAATACAATCTTTATAAAAAAAAAAAAACTCATATCGGTTCTTCAGTCAACGTGACCTCCTTTTGAAATCGGACAGTTTTAGCCAAAGTACGTTATGTACTTTGTTAGATTTAATTCAAGAAGGTGGTTAACAAATCTGGAACTAAATTTAAAAGCAAATACAACGCTTGGCATTAAAAAGGAAAAGCGTGCGGTTTGGCCAACTGTTTCTTTATCAACATGACGTCCATGGGAAATTTTAGAACTTTAGTCCAAGAACTGATATGTTAGCTTCAATTCAAGAAAGCGGTAACCAAATCTGGAACTCATTTTAAAAGCATACCCAATTCTTTGCATAAAATGGAAAAGGGTAAAGTTTGGAAACGCTGTTGTGCTTCCAATAAGAAATACAAACACTTATAAAAAGATTAGAAACTGGAAAAGGGTAAATACCCGTTAAAATGAAGTTAGAATCGACATGATTTCAAACTTAAAGATTGATGGTCGAAGAAATTGAAAAGAAATTTGGCCATGTGTCTGGTGAATATTGGCCGGGACTGGAAAATCGATATGCCGGATAATAACTAAATATTTTTAAAGGCAAAAAAGATTAAGAAAAGATGACAACAAATATCTAAGGCAGCAATTGGACTGAATATAAAACTTGATTTTAATTAAAGAATATTAGATGATTTTAAACTTCAAAATCGATGAGCTAAGAAAATGAAAAGGAATTTGGCGATGTGGCTGGTGAATATTGGTTGGGACTGGAAAGTCTATATGCCCTATAAAAACTAAATATTTTAAAGGCAATCAAAGAAGACATGACGATCATACAGTATGAATACAATGCTAGATTTGCTGATATAAAGAAAGAATAAAAATTGATATTCTCTTAAAACACTAATGGTACAGCAATTGGTCTGAATACAAAGCAATTGATCTGAATACAAAGGTTTTGGTGATATAAAGAAAGAATATTGGATTGGTTTTAAAAATCTATATGATCTTCGAGTCGTAATTTTTGTATGACCCAAACGATTGTTTTAAAGGTTTTCTTAATATTTCTGAAGAATATTATTGTTTAGGATTAGAAAGCATTTTTTGTCACGCCGTCAGGAATTGCATGTTTTCATAGAAAATTTTAATGGAATATTAAAAGTAGTATTAATGTTACTGCCTTAAAGAAAGGATTTTGAGTAAAACTGAAGCAATTTCAGAATAATATTAGCGAAGTAAAGGTGTATAAATCAAGGAAGGAACAATAAACTGTCAAACCCTGATTCAGAGATTCATTTTCATTCAAAGATTGAATAAAGCATGAGGTGCTAAAACATTTAAACTCAAGATAGAAGTTTTAATGAACGGCAAAGGTAGTAAAGGAATTGGACTCAGCGATTCCACAATAAGAGCAATGCTAGATAAATTTATTGATCAGGTTGTGTACGTCGTTGATGGTGACTGCGACACGCTATCTAAAGTTCTTTAATGAAATAGTTTAATCGTATTGCTATAGCATAAAGAGCATATGCATAGTTCTGTTCTAGTTCTCATTGTGAACACAACAGTTTTATTGCGCACTTCTAAGTAAAAAATTAAAAGAAGCCTTCGAGGCAATGTTGTCGATTTTATTTTATTCAAGATTTAAGAACTTGACTTGACTTGAAGGAATTCATGAAAGAGGTTATGAAAACTGTTGGAACAACTCCCAGTAAATGTAAACACATCCAAGTCAGAAATGAAAAAACGAAATTCAATTCGACCTCTCTCGATATACACTTGTTCATTAGTTGATCAAATAAAATAGATTAAACAGAAGGTAAAAAAGTGATTTCAACGATTATCGTATAAACAAATTGGAATAGCAAATGATCAAGAACCGTATTTTGTTCTGAAGACTTTGAATTACTCCCGGAATTTTGGGTTTAGTTGGCTGCAGAAATATTAGATTTACATTAGTTTGAAGTGATTTACAGAGACTATGAAGTGGAAATGTATAACAAAATCTTGAAATTGATTAACAGTTCTTTGCAACATATTGAAGGATCATAAACTTATAAGTGAGTTAATGGTGGAGATATTGGAGTTTAATCTACTTTTTCCTGCAGGACCAAACACTCCATTTTCAGATTTTTTAACTTGTTACCAAGAGACTCAAACTATGATATTGTTATTATCGAATTACATTCTAAAAAGGAACTGGACAAGTTTCATTGACTAGCTGAAATGAAAAGGAGAATCAAGGACGGCCAGAGCAAATTCGAAGTATGACTCTTGCAAAACCATCTTCGTCTGATACTTAAGACAATAAGGAATGAGAGGAGTCAGACTTTTAATGATATTGTCATTCAGCTATTTCACAAACAAAGTGAAGCAAAAAGGATTTGGATATATAGATGAAGTGATCTTCACCAGATAAGATAATAAACAAAATTTAATTTTGAATTTATTTTCCGTTACAATATAAAATCATTTGCGATCATCGAATTTATGATTACGAAAACTATAAAGTTTTAATTGTGATTACAACAATTACGAAGGCGATTGGTTATACATTTTAACACATTTTAAACAGCAAAAAGGATTTCAAAATATAGTTGAAGTAGTCTTCATAGGATTAGATAATTTTAAACAAATTTGTGTTTCCATTACAAAAAATTGTTTGGTTTTATCAATGAACAAAGCATGATCATTAACGATCTTAAAAGATTTAAGGAATTTAGTGATATTAATGACGAATTCTTTATTGGTCTAGATAAGTTATACGCTATTGTGAATTATACATATGTAAGGGGGTTTAAAATGAATACATATAGAGAATTTGTCATAGGTTTAGAGAATATCTTTCGTACGATAATAACGAAACAAGAACGATTATGTTCGAGTCTTTGGTAACACTTACAATAAGTTCGGGATCGAATGAAGACAAAATTCATGAAATCAACGGCAGATATTGGATTCTAAATGAAACGGAAATATCTGTCACACGATAATAGTGAAACAAGAATGATAATATTTATAAATACTGGATTAGTTTGGAAAATTTAAATGTCCTTTTAAGGAAAAACTAATTATAGTACTGGAATACAGTATTGGAAATACATTCCGTAAGATATTTATATATAAAGGAATCAATAATAAAATTGGATTGATTTGGAAAATGTCTATGACCTTCTAAATTATATTCAGGGTCAAGGAAAGGAATCAAGAACGATTATGTTTAAGGATTCGATAATATGCCTAATAAATATTGGATTGGTTGGGAAAGATTCAATGTCCTTCCGGTAATATGCCTAATAAATATTGAATTGGTTTAGCAAGTTTCTATGACCTTCTAAACTATATTCAAGAAGAAGGAAAGGTCTTAGGAACATTGCCCAATAAATATTAGATTTGTTTGGAAAGATGCTATGACCTTCAAAACTATATTCAAGTTCCAGGAAAGGAATCAAGCACGATTATGTTAAAGGATTCGTTAATATGCCTAATATATATAGGATTGGTTTGGAAAATGTATACATCCCTAAAACTATATTCAAGGTAGGATGTGTAACTGGACAAGCTGGTAAAATAGGTATTGATTGCCCGCCTGCTAATACAGTTCTATAACTACAATGGAAGGAGCAGATCTAAAGGCTAATGCCGTTTTTATTCACGTTTGTTCTTCGACTATTTCAAGTTATATCAATACAATCTTTATAAAAAAAAAAAACTCATATCGGTTCTTCAGTCAACGTGACCTCCTTTTGAAATCGGACAGTTTTAGCCAAAGTACGTTATGTACTTTGTTAGATTTAATTCAAGAAGGTGGTTAACAAATCTGGAACTAAATTTAAAAGCAAATACAACGCTTGGCATTAAAAAGGAAAAGCGTGCGGTTTGGCCAACTGTTTCTTTATCAACATGACGTCCATGGGAAATTTTAGAACTTTAGTCCAAGAACTGATATGTTAGCTTCAATTCAAGAAAGCGGTAACCAAATCTGGAACTCATTTTAAAAGCATACCCAATTCTTTGCATAAAATGGAAAAGGGTAAAGTTTGGAAACGCTGTTGTGCTTCCAATAAGAAATACAAACACTTATAAAAAGATTAGAAACTGGAAAAGGGTAAATACCCGTTAAAATGAAGTTAGAATCGACATGATTTCAAACTTAAAGATTGATGGTCGAAGAAATTGAAAAGAAATTTGGCCATGTGTCTGGTGAATATTGGCCGGGACTGGAAAATCGATATGCCGGATAATAACTAAATATTTTTAAAGGCAAAAAAGATTAAGAAAAGATGACAACAAATATCTAAGGCAGCAATTGGACTGAATATAAAACTTGATTTTAATTAAAGAATATTAGATGATTTTAAACTTCAAAATCGATGAGCTAAGAAAATGAAAAGGAATTTGGCGATGTGGCTGGTGAATATTGGTTGGGACTGGAAAGTCTATATGCCCTATAAAAACTAAATATTTTAAAGGCAATCAAAGAAGACATGACGATCATACAGTATGAATACAATGCTAGATTTGCTGATATAAAGAAAGAATAAAAATTGATATTCTCTTAAAACACTAATGGTACAGCAATTGGTCTGAATACAAAGCAATTGATCTGAATACAAAGGTTTTGGTGATATAAAGAAAGAATATTGGATTGGTTTTAAAAATCTATATGATCTTCGAGTCGTAATTTTTGTATGACCCAAACGATTGTTTTAAAGGTTTTCTTAATATTTCTGAAGAATATTATTGTTTAGGATTAGAAAGCATTTTTTGTCACGCCGTCAGGAATTGCATGTTTTCATAGAAAATTTTAATGGAATATTAAAAGTAGTATTAATGTTACTGCCTTAAAGAAAGGATTTTGAGTAAAACTGAAGCAATTTCAGAATAATATTAGCGAAGTAAAGGTGTATAAATCAAGGAAGGAACAATAAACTGTCAAACCCTGATTCAGAGATTCATTTTCATTCAAAGATTGAATAAAGCATGAGGTGCTAAAACATTTAAACTCAAGATAGAAGTTTTAATGAACGGCAAAGGTAGTAAAGGAATTGGACTCAGCGATTCCACAATAAGAGCAATGCTAGATAAATTTATTGATCAGGTTGTGTACGTCGTTGATGGTGACTGCGACACGCTATCTAAAGTTCTTTAATGAAATAGTTTAATCGTATTGCTATAGCATAAAGAGCATATGCATAGTTCTGTTCTAGTTCTCATTGTGAACACAACAGTTTTATTGCGCACTTCTAAGTAAAAAATTAAAAGAAGCCTTCGAGGCAATGTTGTCGATTTTATTTTATTCAAGATTTAAGAACTTGACTTGACTTGAAGGAATTCATGAAAGAGGTTATGAAAACTGTTGGAACAACTCCCAGTAAATGTAAACACATCCAAGTCAGAAATGAAAAAACGAAATTCAATTCGACCTCTCTCGATATACACTTGTTCATTAGTTGATCAAATAAAATAGATTAAACAGAAGGTAAAAAAGTGATTTCAACGATTATCGTATAAACAAATTGGAATAGCAAATGATCAAGAACCGTATTTTGTTCTGAAGACTTTGAATTACTCCCGGAATTTTGGGTTTAGTTGGCTGCAGAAATATTAGATTTACATTAGTTTGAAGTGATTTACAGAGACTATGAAGTGGAAATGTATAACAAAATCTTGAAATTGATTAACAGTTCTTTGCAACATATTGAAGGATCATAAACTTATAAGTGAGTTAATGGTGGAGATATTGGAGTTTAATCTACTTTTTCCTGCAGGACCAAACACTCCATTTTCAGATTTTTTAACTTGTTACCAAGAGACTCAAACTATGATATTGTTATTATCGAATTACATTCTAAAAAGGAACTGGACAAGTTTCATTGACTAGCTGAAATGAAAAGGAGAATCAAGGACGGCCAGAGCAAATTCGAAGTATGACTCTTGCAAAACCATCTTCGTCTGATACTTAAGACAATAAGGAATGAGAGGAGTCAGACTTTTAATGATATTGTCATTCAGCTATTTCACAAACAAAGTGAAGGTAATTGACGTTGATCACAAATTCGATGAATTGAGGAGACAATGGAGCAGTAGGATTGATAAGAAGACTCAGATTTTGATGTTGTTGGAAGAAATACTGATGCATCATCTACTAGCTACAAGGAGAAGGAGAAGACTCAGACTTTCGTTATTGTCTTATGAGTCATTTAGACATTTCAAGAACAGAGTAAAGATAATCGTGATTGATCACAAGCACGCCGACAGAAGGAGATACATGTGCAGTAGATTCATGCAAAAGCGGGAAGACTCCAACGTTGAGTGACACAGATTAATAAAAAGTCTCAGATTTCGAGGTTGTTGGAGGAGTTACTGGTACAGCATCTACTAGCTAAAAGGAGAAGGAGAAGACTCAGACTTTTGTTGTTGTCTTATGAATCATTCAGGCATTTCAAGAACAATGTGAAGTTAATTAAAGTTGCAAAAGTTTCCACGGAAATAGTTTCAAATTTGTCCAAGCAAACTGCGAATCTTGTAAAGTAATCAGGTCGAATTTCAAATTGGATTTCAGAACAAACTAGTTATGTTTCGATGACTAGAAAATAAGGAATGAGAAGACTCAAAGGGAAACCTTAAGTAAGGGCCATGATTCACAGCTAATTCAAAGTTTGATTTGAAGTGTGAGGTTCTAAAGATCGTAAACAGATTTCGATATTGTTAGAGGAGATATTAGTGCAGCAGGTTCTCTAGCAAGTTTCTCCGAGCATAGTTTCAGGTTTGTCAAGAAGAAAATTAAACTGTTAAAGTTAAGGTGGTAGAACTTTTGGACTTAATACTACCTAAAGGAAATGCTGTGGATATATGGAATATTGGAAATATGACAAACCAACACATGTGGTATTTTGTGAACCATTGGCTCTTGCAAATCCCAATTCAACGGATAGTTGAGAGAATAAGGAATGAGAAGATTCAAACTTTTGACGTTATCAAAGGAAACATTCAGCCATTTCAAGAACGAATTGAAACTGATGTAAGAGATAGAGGTGACGCAAATTCTAGCAAAAGTTTCTAAGGAAATTGTTTCAGATTCGCTTGTGTTTCTTAGCTATTCCAACATTGCTTCCCAAGCATTTAAACACTTAATGGGAATTTTATTGCAGGAGAAGATGTATTAAAGGGGCAAATATTAAAGAGACTCCGAAGAAGAAAGAATGAAAAGTTAAAATAATGAATTTATCTTTTAATAAAAGAAATTTAAACAGTTCAAGTTATTCCAGATAGAACATTTGGACTTAAAACTTCCTAGTGGTAGTGATGTGATACCTGGAAGTCAATATGTCTGGCATTTTGTAAAACTAAAAATTTTTAAAATTCACAATTAAAAAATTGTGTTAAAACTTAATTTATAAATAAAATTTTATATTAATTAATTCATATGTTTGTAATATTATAGTTTTTAATTTAATTTCCCACAATTTTGTTTAACAAAATCGTTTTTTTTTTTTAGTTTTATAACTAAACGTTTTAATATTAATTTCTTAAGTTTAATATAATTAAGTACAATTTGTTAATTTTATAAACATAATTTGTTTTAATTTATATATATATATATATATTTTTTTTTTAATATAAACAGACTAAAGCAGACATTTGTTATTTTTTTTTTTTTTTAAGAAAAAAGTCTTTTAAATTTAAGCAGTTTTTACATAAATTTTTTAAATTTATACAAAATACAAGTTTTTTTTTTTTTTTTGTTTAAATTATAACAATTGTTTATTTTTTATTAATTTAGATTATAAATTTATTGAAGTTTTATTTTTAAGTTAAAACAAAAATGCTAAAAATTTCCATTTAAAGCATTTTTAAGAATTTTTGTTATATTTTTTACTTACAGACTAAAAAATATTTATTAGACAAGCTTAAAAGTTAAAGGAAAGGGGTTTGTGGTTAGTAAAGCTTATATACTAAAACTTATTCTAAAAATATATATGACTTAAAAATTATAAAAAAAAATTTAAACTTAAAATTAATAAAAACAAAATTCTTTTTATAAAATTAAAGTTTTAAATGATTTATTGAAATAATTGTGTGTTTATAATTAAAAAAAAATAAAAGTGTTTTAATTTATTAAGCAAGTGCTATTAGCTAAAAACAATACACAATAGCACTAACTTAAATAGAAATAAAAACAATAATTTTTATAAAAAAAAAAAAACAAATAATTTTGTTTTTTGTTTTCAAAAGGGTCAAGTTTGGTTAGGATTAGCAAAACTAAATTTAAAACAAAACCTAAATTTTAAAGTCAAGCATTGTATATAAACTAGGGTCAAGTGTAAATTTACAAATAGTCAAAAAATGTTCAATAAAATTGTTTAAAAATAAAAGTTTTAGTTAAAAAAAATAATAAAACAAAAATACATTTTTCTTGCAAAATCAATAAAAAAGAAGTTTAAATAAAAGTGTTAAAAAAAGAGTTTAAAATAAAATTCATTTAAAAGCAAACAAAAAAAAATAAAAGAAAATTAAAAAAATTCTAAAAAAGAAAATGTGTTTTAAATAGTTGTTGATAAAATACAATTTTGTTTTTTCATTTATTGTAAAGAAATGTTTATATATTATTAAATATTTGTTTTATTGTTTGTCCAGTAAGTGTTTTATTTTTATTATATTTATAAAGGCAAGAAAATATTGTTAAAGAATACTTTGGGGGGAAAGGTTTGTCATTACTTTTAATAACAAATTGTTAAATTAGGTTTCATTTAACTCAATAATGTCATCTTCAATGCTACCAATTTCATTTGGTAGACTTTCGTTTTAATTTTTAATATAAGAGTAAATATTTTCAATAAAAAGTTCACGTACCGCATTTAGAGACTTTAAATTAGAATGTAATAAACTTTTATCTTCAATATCTTTTGGCAACTAGAAAGAAAACAATCATTATTTCTATTAATAAGAATGTACAAATGTACATCTGTAATACCCACAGTTTTCTACAACACCTACAGATAAAGGTTCTTTAGACTGCCTAATGAATGTAGTGTTTTCAAAGCAGAGATCCAGCGATCTAGAAAGCGGAATCATATCGTTCTAGGGTGGTTTGTGACAATTTATGTCGATAGTCAAGCTGCTCTTAGAGCATCTTGTCCTCAATAGCATGTAGAAATGCTCTTGAGGACTTTATGAGACAGTTTACTATTACACTGTAATGAGGTTGCCGACAAACTAGCTAGACTAGGTTTGAACCTTGACATACGAGGAGTGAAACATCCCATCTGTCATTATTATTGGTTCATTTTCGGGAGAATTTGTGTCCTGTGTCTGACCAGTCCTTATGGACAACACAAATATACTTATAGGACTGGATAGACGCAATCTAAAGATTCTGATAGAGATGCTTACGGGACACTGCTTAATCAGGGCCTTTGTCAGTCATGACTATAGACTGATCTATAGTCAAGACTATAGACTGATTTATAGTCATGTCTATAGACTGATCTATAGTCAAGACTATTGACTGATCTAAAGTCAAGACTATAGACTGATCTATACTCAAGGCATTAGCCGGATTTACTTACTGAACTATAAACTGTACTTTAGTTAAGACAATATGTAGACTGATCTATTGACTCATATATAGTCAAAATCATAAACTGATCAACTATTGAATATATAAAAAGTTTTGTAGTCGAGTCTATAGACTGATATATAGTCAAGTCTATAGCCTGATCTATATTCGAAACTATAGACTGATCAATAGTCAGGACTATAGACTGATCTATAATCAAGAATATGGACTGATCAATAGTCAAGACTATAGACTGATCTATAGTCAAGACTAAAGACTAATCTGTGGTCAAGATCAGACTTATCTATGTTGTTAATACTACAACTATAGTTAAGATTGATCTATAGCCAAGCCTATACACTGATTTATAGTCATATCTATAGACTGATCTATAGTCAAGACTATAGACTGATCTGTAGTCCGGACAATAGACTGATCTATAGTCAACACTTTAGTTTAATCAATAGTCAAGACAATAGACTTATCTAGAGTCAAGTCTATCGACTGATCTGTTTTCTGGACTATAGACTGATCTATTGTCGAGACTTTAGACTAATCTATAGTATATACTATAGATTATATCTATAGTAAATAAATCTATGCTATAGACTTATCTATAGTAAAGACTTTAGACTAATCTATAGTCTAGACTATAGACTGGTCTATAGTCAAGACTAGACGTATCTATAGACAAGACTATAGACTGATCTATGGTCAAGACTATAGATTGATCAATAGTCAAGACTATAGACTGATCTATGGTTAAGACTATAGACTGATCTATGGTCAAGACTATAGACTGATCAATAGTCAAGACCATATACGGATCTATAGTCAAGACTATAGACTGATCTATGGTCAAGACTATAGATTGATCTATAGTCAAGACTATAGACTGATCTATGGTCAAGACTATAGACTGATATATGGTCAGTACTATAGATTGATCTATAGTCAAGACCATAGACTGATCTGTAATCAAGACCATAGACTGATCTATAGTCAAGACTGTAGACTGATCTATAGTCAAGTCTATAGACTGATCTATAGACTATTGACTAATGTATAGTCAAGACTATAGACTAATCTATAGTCAAGACTATAGACCAATCTATAGTCAAGACTATAGACTAATCTATAGTCAAGACCATAGTCCGATCTATAGCCAAGACTATAGACTGATTTATAGTCAAGACTATAGAATGATCTGTAATCTGGACTATAGATTGACCTATAGTCAAGACTATAGAATGATCTATAGTCAAGACTATAGAATGATCTATAGTCAAGACTATAGACTGATCTGTAGTCAAGACTATAAACTGATCTGTAGTCAAGACTATAGACTATACTATAGTCTAGACTATAAACTGATCTGTTGTCGAGACTATAGACTCTTCTGTAGTCAAGATTATAGACTGATCTTTTATATTTCTGCTATTAGACTAGTGCTGGAATCCTTTGGCCTTCATTTGTGTGAAATAGAAATCAACTCAAAACCTTTATGCTAAACTTAGTGTACAAAGTGAAATTTTAAAATTGAAAACAACTTTATACAATCTAAAGATTTTAAAATTTCAAAATAATCGTTAAAAAATATTTTAAAAAAATGCAAATCTATTAATAAATAGAACAAGTAAAATAATAAATAGTTAAAAATTCATATTCAAAACGAATCTACGGTGTGAGAAGGGGTCAAAAGTTAAGTACAAGTAAGGCAATATTTGCAGACAGATGTTAATTCCTTTTAAATGGACATTTCTACATTGTATGTTTAGAATATTTTATTGTGTTTAGTTTGAAATTAATATTTAATTGCAAGGGTTTTTTTAACATTTTTCAATATTTTTGAACATTTTCCCACCAAAAATTTCTTTAGCAATATTTTCTTTTACATATTTAGTTTTAGTTTTTAACACAATAATGTGAAAATTTCAGTGTTAAATTTGAATGTCTGCTTAAATAAGAAAAAAATGTTTTTTTGTTATAATAATTTCGTTATATATATTCTTATACAACATTTTGCAAATATTTTTTTATATATAGGATATTGTTAATTTAAAGATATTATATAAAACTTGATATTTTTATAAAAAAGCTTAGTTTGCAATAAACTTTTAGTATTTTATGTTTTTCCAATATTTCAATAAAACGTCTAAGCAGGTAAAGCTTAAACAGCGTTGCAGCAATTTGCATAATAAATTTGTAACAGTTGAACAAGTTTTAAAATAATTAAAAACTATTGTGAGAGAGAGAGAGGGTGGGGGAGGAGGGTGAGGAGAAAAACACATTATCTTAAGAGCAGTAAGAAGAAAGAAATCAATGAAGAAAGTAATCATCAAGTAAAATAATTTAATCGTGCTTTAATACAATCCTTTGGGGTTTACGTTTATTATCGGAATTACCACCAGAGCTTGAGCCAGCTGTTGAGGGTGACTGTTGTCTACTGTTGCGTATATCTAAACGTTCAAAAATAGCTCTACGTGAATTGCTATTACCACCACCATCACCACTACTGCTGGAAGAGCCCATATCACGGCCTCTACTAGTAGTATTTGAAGCAGTCGTTGAACCCGAAGTACTTGAAGAGGTTTTTAAAACGACTCTACGATTGTTAGAACTAAAGCTGGGCTTTGAAGTTCCATGATTGCCACCACCACCACCACCACTAGCACTGTTACCACCCCTGTTATTCATAGCTTTCCTGGCAATATTATGCGACTTAACATTAGGCTCGGGTGAGGGTGTACGTGACTCTAGGCGCTGCTTAGAGGCTATTTCACGAGGAGGTGTGGGTTCTGGCGAAGCTAATAGCATTTCTTCTTCATCTAATAAAAGATCATCTTCATCATAGTCTAGCTGTACTTCATCCTCACTGTGTGAAGACATGCGACGTGAATGCGACTGTGATTGTTGATGAGGTTGAGGTTTTATAGCTGCCACCGTAGCTGAAGATGATGAGGAATCTTTTTTCAATACCGGCTTTATAATTGCAGTATTTTGGCTAATACTATTTGAACCGCCACCTGCACCACGTTCTCCACTCGTTGTATTGTGTGACAAATGATCTGTTAAGGTTTTCTTAGCTTCTGGTAAAATTTTAGCCGTTGGTATGGTTTTTCTTTGTGTTGTTGTGGCTCTACCTTGTGGCTCTTCATTATCATTGTGTTCGGCAGCAGGTCGTTTTTTCAACGAGATAATTTTACGTTCCGCTACTACTTCTTTTAATTTTTGTGAGTTCGGCTGCTGCTGCGTTTGATTTGCCGTTTGTGGAGGTGTGTCATCTTTTTGTTGAGGTCCACCACTACGTTTTTCCTAAGATTTTTGTTGGGGAATTGTTTTTGTATGAATTTGTGTTTCTTTTCTTTTTACTTGGGTTTTTTTTAACGAATTTTATTTCAATATTTTTAAGGAATTAAAATCTAAATTAGTTTTTCACTTAACATAACAGTTCAAGTTTAAAGGATTTTAATTTTTCTTTTTTCTTGTGGGAAATCATGAGGGCAACTTATTTTTTTCCTTTAGAACTAATTCTATGATAATTTATAATATTAAAACACTTACCTCATATTGTTTTTCTTCAGCAGCCCTTCGACGTTTCATTTCTTTGTCACGCATAATTTGTTCGCGTAAAGCTTTTTGTTTTTCAATTTGCAAGCGGTAGGCACGTGTTTCTTCATCTTCCTCAACCTTTAAACAAGTTTTAAGAAAAAAGTTATTTGTATTTGCCTCCAGTCTATTTTATAAATATATAATTTTAGCAAAAATCTAAGTGCATCTCGTTGCTCAACTAAAATTAGACTAATTTTAATACTAAATTCTCTTTTGACTTGCAATTTGTTTAAGCTTTGTGTCTTAAAATGCTGATAAATATTGGCTGTTATTGAACTTTAACGATAGTGTGTCATTTTGAGATTAAAAGTATTACAGCCAATATGCATTTTATACTTGAACAAATAAAAAGAATACATTTGTCGTTGAGTTTTGTTCTAAATATTCTTATTAAATGAGCTTTTGTTAATAAACGAACAGACACTCTTGGTTTCAGATTAAAGGTTTGAAGTTTTGTCTCAATTATGTCCTGGAGTATAGAGCATTTTTTAAAGTGATAGTGAGACTGGATTCTAATGGACATTCTAATTTAAGTACGTGTCTTAAACACGCACCTACAGGAGCTTATACCCCGATGAAAACAAAAATACTTTGAATCAAATAATAGAAGATACAATAGGATTTAGAACATGTTAAAGTCGGAGAGTTCTCGTGAGATCAATTCTATCTCTAAATGTACAACAAGATAGGACTAATCTTGTTCTCCACAGGGAGAAGTACACTAACCACTACTCTGTATTCTCAACATTAACATTCCGCTAATGTGCTGCACAATTGTTGGTTGCATTGTCTGTTGGGAGGCTTGCGAACGAATTAGCTAGATTAGGTTCGAACCTTGATATAGATTACAGGGAATGGATGGAGAAACTACCTATCTGTCACTATTATAGGTTGATGTTCGAGATATTCCCTGACATTAACAACCAGTTCTGGGCCCAAATTACGGCATACGATATCGACCGCAATCTCCATAGAATCTAAATGAAGATTTGGGCCCTGGACTAGTAGAAATGATTACAAAATATATAAGAGGACTTATGGTAAACACTTGATGTAGGACTAATAAGGATTCTAACAGGGCATTGCTCAATTAGGGCCTTTGTCAGTAAGTGGTACAGTAATATACTGAACTCTGAACAGGCTATGCGAAGATGCAGAGGAACTAGAGACGATCGAGGATATAATAAAACTGAATATCTGGTTGAAATGGCAGGGAAATAGATACAATGACGAACTGAGGGAAATTGCGGGACTTAATCCTTGAAATCTACTAGTTTAGTTTAAAAGGGTTGTATTCCATGGTATTCACTCGTAGACCAAAAGGCCCAAGCGAGAATGCAACTTTTTACATTTCAAAACTACCTGACTATCAACATAAACCGTTACTTCCGAGCAGCTACAAATATGTATCTTAATAATATCCACGTATTTCCAGATTGCCAAGATCTCCACTTGAAAAAGCTACATTGGTCCGGAAGTCTATAAAACACTTTTATGTTGCCATCAACCAGATAAACACCGGCCACAGTACCAGATTCCATCTTGGATCCATCAGTAAAGACTGCACACCCCTCAAACAGTACTTCAGACCCAATCCATTCGATCATACTAAGAATCACTACTTAAGTTTCACTCTGAGGTCCAAGGTCGTAGCAAAATGAACAGAAATACCATCCGTACTTCCTTCAATTCCTGTAAGACCTACGAGATAGGTATTCTCGAAATCTAATAGGTTTTAACAGTTTTTTTTTAATGTATTTTATAAGTAGACTCAGATTCTCTCCCATTTCTTTCTTTAGGGAATCTACGCGGTAAATCTTCTGGGCTGAAACCCTAAACTAAACAACGAGTATAATAAAATTTTGTAAATAACAACATTTCTGCATCGGATAACTATATTAGCCAACAGATCTTTAGGGCTGAGTGAGGTGGAATTGGTGGGAACAGTCAAAATGTCAAGGGTTAAGCTCATTTCAATGACAATGTGCATTCTTCTTCATACGATATTCTACAACTACCGTGTTTACTGTATCGTTGAGTAATGCGTTATCAAGTGGATCAATACATAACGTAACCTAACGCCACTGACTTCAACATTTAGTTCTAGCCTTCAGGATTGTGCTGAGAGTAAACCTGAGCATAAAATAACTAGTGCTTTTCACTAGGAGATTCGACAGTTTGATGGCCATTGCTGAAGAAATCAATCCAACAACTAAAGCACGAACACATTATGAATTTGTTGGCAATAATAATAACAGTCCTACTTAGAATTACTCAAACCTAGGCACTGTTTACTATGCTAAACTGGTCATCTCACTAGTAACTATGGCGAAGAATGTTGCAGCGATTACCGCAAAGCCTTAAGCATTCAAATTTAAACAGATTGATCAAAATCAAAAGATTTTGAAACTTCTCCCGGTTTTCGATCATATTTGGAATATAGATTGTCAATTGAAAGACACAGTAACGTCTGTTATAATACATATTACAACTTCTCATCAGTTCAGTTTCTCATCGCCCGATTTTAGTTAATTAAAACAAATACTATTTTAATTTCATAACGTAAACATTCACTGTCAACAATCTGATTAACTTTTTATCATTCAATAAAAAATACTTTAAAAAAACTTACCTCTGATTTATCACGATCATTATTATAACGTCCACCTCTATTGCCACCAAAATTACCACCTCCGCCACGATTACCCGGCGAGGGTGAATTACTACGACGACGTTTTCCATAATTACCACCGCCACTGCCACCTTGATTACGATTCTCATAATCACGATCACGACTATTAGCACGTCTAAAGCGATTAGCGCCCTGGCGATTATTGTTATTATTATAACCACTCATTGGACGATTACGATCTCTGTCACGATCTTCACGATCCCTACTGCTAGCTCTGCCCATGCGTGTATTCTTATCATCATTGGAAGGACGATCACGATCAGCTCTATCACGATCGCGATCACGTTCTCGATCGAAACGATCATTACGATTATTGGGACCACCATTGGGATGCCGTTTGGGTGGTGTATAGCTACGTTCACGAGAAACACTGCGTGGTGAACGTGAACGAGATCGTGAACGACTGCGACTGCGGGAACGTCTTGCGGGGGAAACATCTCTGGCATGACGTCGTTTCTCAATATGTTCACGATTTTTATTAATGAATTCCTCCTGTTGACGCAATAGCTCCTCATCACTCTGTACTCGGGGTACATGTGGATTTATGGCATTCATATATTGGGTTTCTTGTATAAATTTACTAGTAGCTGCTTCAACACCCCCCTTAAAATTAGGATTAATAAGAACTTTACGTGGAGCTAGCGCAGGAGCAGCAGCAGGCATTTGACCAGCTGGAGGTTGATTTGAGACAGGAGGTGTTTGACCGGTTACGGAAGGTGCCCCGGGAGGTGGTTGTGGTCCCGGACCAGCTTGTGGCCTTATCTGATGGGGAGGAGCATTAATAAAATTACCCTGGTTAGGCATAGCATGAGGTGGTAAAGCTTGTAAGGGAGGTCTTTGCATGCGCATGCCGGGACGCATACCAGGCGGTAAACCCATAGGACCTTCTGGTCTAAAAACATTACGTGGGCCCCCAAATTGATGCTGGCTAAAGCCGCCCGGTCCCTGGCCACCATTATAATCATGCGGCACTTGTGAATACATGCCGGAGGAATTAGGATGACGAAAACCTGCCATGGGACCTGGACGAAAACCAAATGGATGCCGTGGCCTGTGATGAGGATTATTTGGGTCATGATTTGGTCCTGCCATAGGTCCGTGAGGTGTATTCTGTAGGGAATTGGGTGGAGGTTGTGGTGCAAAAGGATTTGTGTTAGGTTGTTGATTTGGTGGTGGAAATGGTTGACCTGGAATAAGAGGATTGGTATTGGGATGTGTTAGTGTAACTGTTGCTAAACCGCCCAAATGTGTAAAGGGCGATGGTGCTAGCAAGGATATATTACCATGAGGAGGGAAACGTAACAGGGGACGTTGGAAAGGAGGAGCAGGACCTCGTAGAGGGTGGCCACGTATTAGCGGAGCACCATTTCTTTTTTGATGATAAACATAACGATTTACAGATTTTTCTAAAAAAAGATAATTTAAAACGTAAATGCCAATATTTCCTAAACTTTTTACGAGTTCGGCCGAAAAGCTGGCCAAAAAAGTTCAATTACCTGGCGAATGTTCATTGCCGTGATCAAAGGTTTCTCGTTCACTTGTAGTTTTTATATTTGTACGTTCTTCACGTTCTTCCTCATAGTCTTCACGAGGATCTGATACATCACCATGACTCATGGTAACACTTGCACTTTCCTGAGAACTTTGTATTACCGAAGAGCCACAAGAATCATTTGTTAAACTTGCAGCAGAATTTGAAATATTTGACGCTTGATCCAATTCCATTTCTTTGCTAGAATTGCTTAAATTTTCCACAGATGCTGTAGTAGCAATTACTGTACTAGTATTTGTTTCCACATTATTACTAGTTGTGTTATTTGTTTGTTCAGCTGGAGCTTTAAATTCTTGTGTAATTGTAGATGAGGATGCTGCTGCTGCAGTCTCTTGCTTTGTAATTTGTGTTTGTTGTTGTTGTTCCTTAGCGGAACTTTCTTGTACTTTATTAACTTCATTTTTTGTATTTTCTGTCTGGCTGGTTTTAGCTGTTTCAATTGTTTTTTGTTCTGCGACGACTTGTTTTGTTGCTTTTTTAGGTTTATCTTTAATTTGCGTTTTGACCCATTCCTCAGCTTCAGATTTTAATTTTTGTTTTTCTTCCTTAGAAACATCTTTTTCTAAATCTATAGAAACACAAACACACAATAATTAGTATTTCACGAACAAAACGTTTATAGCACACTACAACCACTTACCATCATCTGAAAGCAATAGTTCATCTTCATCAGCTCCTATCAAGACCTGATCATCTATAACATCTCCTATATCATAATTTAATAAGTCATCACTGTAATTATAATAAAAACAAATTAACAAAATTAACATTAGTTTGCATTTTGCACATTATGCTAAATTGTAAAAGAAAATTTCCAATATTTTTCTTCACTTGACACGCAGCTGTCGTAAATTGTTGACCCCCTCTTCTTGCGCTTCCCCTTTTAAGAATTACAATGAAAATTTTTTCCACAATTTTAAACGCATATAACTCGAAAAATGTCTTAAAATTATCTTATGTTTTATATAAATCTTGTAAAGCACTTTGTGTTTAACATTTTGTTTAGTAATTTAATTGAAATAATTAACTTTTATTATTAATAAAATAAATAATAAAAATTTTTACTACACTCACTTTAAGTCAGACATTTTGATAATACAGCATTTTTACAGAGATCTGCGCCGACAAACATGAACGGCGTTCAAAACTAATAATTTCGGCGTCGGTTTAAAATCGGCTATAAGCCGGCTAAGTTTTCAGTTGTGTTTTTAAAATTTTCAAAGATTTTATATAAAAATCAATCAAGTTTGAACAGATCATAGTGTTATTAATAATTAGATCCACTTAGATATTAAGGTACTTTTTTTCATAAACATTTGTTTCTATTTATTGGCTTATGCATACATAATAATACATAAAGACAGGCTCCCAATGCAAGTTTTTGGAATACATTTTTTATTTCATAAATGTGAAGGGAAAAAAGTACAAAAACTGGCTAAAAACTGGAAATTTGATTCAAACTCATTGAGACAATTTTTAATAATTTTTAGATTTAGTAACACTAATTAGTACAAAGACTATTTTTTGGTCCTTTTACGATCTATAGCTGGTACTTTTTCGTTTTATAACTGGTATTTTTTTGATTTTCCTCAAAATTGAGTTGTTAAAGTATGGTTTATGTTGTTATTTTATTTTTTATTACTATAAGGATAGCGAAGCACACCGGGTTATGCTAGTATTATAAAAATATAGCATTTCATTAAAATACTCCAATAAAGTTTAATTTTATTGCGTTGTGTTATTGGCCTTTAAAAGCAAATAAGCGTTTTTCTTGTTTTTCAGCTGTACCAAAATATAGCAACACTGTTAATACTTTTCTACTACTACACTTTTTAGCAACCCTGCATATAATAGAAAACCAAAAAATCGATTTTTTTTTTTCTTTTCATAGAAAAATTATCATTCAAAACGTAGAAGCAAATCATAGCACAACAAAATATTTACAAAAGAAAAAACGAGAACGCAGTAGACAGTCGTGAAAAAAGTATTGAAATTAAAATATATATTTTGTGAAAAAAATTAATTAAAAATGAAATTCCAATATAAAGAAGAACATGTTTTTGAGAAACGTCGTGCTGAGGGAGATAAAATTCGCAGAAAATATCCTGATCGTGTACCAGTAAGTAGACGAAAATTAAAGGAAAAGTAAACTGTTTTTTTTTTAAGAAAAAATGGATTTTCTTGTTGGAAATTTCAAGAAAATTTTTTTTTTTTTTTTTTTTTTTTTTTATTTTTTTTTATTTATTATTAATATCAATACAAAGAAAGCCTTCATGGCCAATAAAATATGTATTGTAAGATTAATAACTATGTAATAGATTAATTAATTTTATATAAATACAAAATAAGATACAGTAATCATTAGATATATATATATAGGTATATATATACTGTCATATTCATAAGAATTTATCAGAGCTTGTAGAACAAATATTGTAGTAAAAATTTATTGTACAAGCCCGTGACAAATAACCATGAGCGAGACAGATAACTATACTAGAAAAGTCGATTTGGCTCCCCAGCCATATATGTATGTATTGTCAAAAATTAAATATCAAGAAATAATAATAATAATCCTATAACCAAAGGTTGATGTAGGTTAAAAACAATGTCTAATCATGCTACTGATTTTCATTAAAAAAATCTAAGAGTTTCTTCTTATAAGTATGAGAAGAATAAGAAAATTGTTTGAGATGGTTGGGTAGTAAGCTCCAAGTATGATGGATTCTTTTTACAAAAGATCGATCAAACACAGAAAGATGTCCCAGAGGAATAAAAATTTGAATATTTCGTGTTGAGTTTATGAATGAAAATTGATTTACAAGTGATATTGGTTTACCGGATTTTATAACCTTGTAGAAATAAAGTAAAATACGTAGATTAATATAATTATTAAAACTACATTTCAAGAATACTGGAGTGAGCATCGAAGTACGATCATGCTCTAGAGCTCTTAAATTAAATACATAACGAATTACCTTTCGAACAGTTGCTTCAATAATATTAAGATTATAAGACCACGTTGCTGAAAAAACTTCGAGACAATAGTTAATTCGGGACATGATAAGTGAAAAGGCAAGTCGGCTCCTTACATGTTTGGGAGTAAACGCTCTTAACGAGTAAAGTCTTCTTAAAATAAGACAAGTTTTATTAGCAATTAAATTGATATGTTCATTAAAATTTAACTTAGAATCAATAATTACACCGAGGCATCTGAGAGATTCCACAAATAAAATTGCCTGTCCGTTAATAGATATTCTTGGAAATGAAAAAGTTCGGTTAGTTAAATTAAAACTTAAGGCCTTTGTCTTAGTTGGATTTATCTCAAGACTATTTGTATACATCCAACTAGATATTGAGTTAAGGTGAACATTCAAATTTATCTCAAAATTTTCCATATTGTCGTACTTATCTGAAAACAATAAAAATATATCATCAGCAAATATAAAGGATTGGCAAAAGCTGTTATTAAAAAGCGAGATACAGTCATTTAATATGTGAGAAAAATATGGGACCCAGTACGGACCCTTGAGCTACGCCAGAAGTTACATTACTAATACTAGAGTTATAACCATTGAAGGAAACGTACTGCGACCGTCCTGAAAGGTAGGAGTATATTAATTTACATGCCGGTTTTGAAAAATTAAAGTATCTTCTGAGCTTATCTACAAGAGTGGCATGATTTATGCGATCAAAAGCTTTACTGAGATCTAGTGAAATTAACGTACAATTTCTTTGGCTATCTAATTTGGTTCTAATAGATTCGGTGAGAGATAATAGTAAAGACGTAGAGTTGAGATTACGTTGGAATGCAAATTGACTAGGGTGGATTAAAGAATATTGTGCACAATAATCAAATATTTGCTTTTTCATTATATTTTCTATTATTTTGGACATAGCAGGTAAAATGCTTATGGGTCGTAAGTTTTCTTTATCAAATTTTCCGTTTTTTGGGATTGGTACGACTCGGCCTAATTTCCAGGAGGTTGGAAACTTAGAACAGGTGAAAATAGTGTTTGTAAGATACAAAAGTATAGGGGAAATGAGAGGAAAGATTATCTTTATAAATTTAATAGGAATTTTGTCATGACCTGTAGAGTTAGATTTAATTGAATTTAAAGCGATTAATATGTCATATTCTGTAACAGGAATAAAAGAAAACGAATTGGCAATGTCTTCAAAGTTGTCAAATTCAAGGTTTCCGGTATTGTCCTGCCTGAGATTGTCCAAAAAAACATTAGCTATTTCTTCCACGTCTAAATCATTGCATTCAGATTTTTTCGAATCAACGATACCCATTTTACGTATTCTATTCCATAATGTACTATTATCAGTTACACTGAACAAAGTTTCACCATATTTCCGACGTGCTTTTCTGATCACAGATTTAGTTTCACTCCCTTTAAAATTTTTTCTAAAGTGTCTTAACAGCCCCCCACCAAGCCTGGCTGTAATTGTTGTAATTTAAATTCGTTTTAATTTGTATTAAAATTTTTGTACAAATTAAAAGAATTTTAAAATTATTTTTTAAATTGCGTCATAAAAAATATAATGAAATTAAAACCTTTCAAGCTAGTTTTTTTTTTTATTTGTATGTAATTTTTTTGTTTAATTGTGTGTATATACATAATTAAAAGCTGTGGGAATGAGTAAGCAATATTTGGAAAAAGAGATGGCAGTAGTCAATATAGGAAAAAAATCATCTGTTTGTATTTGTTGTTTGTTTTCTCTAGTTTATTTGCTTTATTTTTTGTGCTTTGTTTTGTGTATTTATATATTTGTTTTGTTATTGGTGGGGGGTGTTGCCAGCTGTTCTTCTTTTTTCAGTTGTGGATTTTAAGGGAAAGTTTATTTATTGAGGGGTGTTTGAAATTAAATGTTTTTAATATTATGTTTTTTTTTCGAATATACAATAATTTAGTTAATTATCAAGGGTAGTTTTTTTTTTATAAAATGCATTTAATAGAATTTCACCTGCATAGAAAATATATAATAGATCAATGACCTTGCTAATAATTTGAAAATATATATTAGGATTTTTTTAAAATGTAATTAGTCCATATATGCATAATAGATAGATAGGCAGACAGACAGACACACAGATAGATAGATAGATAGATAGATAGATAGATAGATAGATAGATAGATAGATAGATAGATAGATAGATAGATAGATAGATAGATAGATAGATAGATAGATTTCAGACAGAATTTTAAAGCACAATGTTTGTCACCCACAGTCAGTTTTGGGCATATTTACATGGTGGCTAAATGAAGTAATGGCCCAATTCTAATTCAATTCAAAAGGGTTCATTCTTGCAGCAACAGCAGATCGCTTTCAATGAAATATCTTCAAAATTACTACCAAGACTTAGATTTGATTAAAAATAAGGTTGGGCAAACCAAAATAGATAATTAAATAAACAATTATGTATATGTATTCTAGAAGACAGTCTAATCTAATAACTTTAGACTAATTAATTTATTTAACATATAAGATTTAAATCATAATTATTTTTATTAACTTGTTCTATGTGAATGACCTAATTCAATGACTTTTTTTAACAATTTAATTTGTTTATTTCAAAGTCAAAACTGCATAAAAATAAATACAATATATAACATAGACATTTTCATAGTATAAAGAGAACAGCTGTTAAACCAAAACCAAATCCCCCTCTGTAGACAAAAAAGAAACAATAGAAAAAAATTATAAAACAAAAGCTAATGTAAAATTGAAATAAATTAGAAAAAAACCAAACCAAATAAAAGACCAAGTGAACACATACTGAAACGAATTACAAAGCAAATTTAAAATAAATTAAATATATACAAAAAAATCAATAGTAGAAAAACATACGATGATTTTATGCAATATTTACAATAATTTATGAAATTCATGACAATAACAATACATACATACATACTAACAATAAAATATTGAGTCATAGACTAATTATTATTTTAAAAGTATTGTTATTGTTACTAGAGTTTGTTTACTACGTTTAAAAGTTATATTTATTTGTTTTTGCGAATACTTTTAAAAAACAAAGAGAGGGGAAGCGAAATACTTAAGGAAAATAACAATAATATTATTGAAAAACAAGTAAGAGGGCTATCACGGCTGTATCGAATCTTATTACCCTTCAGCTTAGTATATTTTAGTAATAATATAAAAACAATTTTAAATTTTTATTATAAATTTTAAGAAATATTTTAAAATTTCCTTTTTCCAAATTAGTGTAGATTAGACTATAGACTAGGCTATAGATTAGACTTTAGGTTAGAATATAGATTAGACTATGCGCTAGGCTATAGACTAGGCTATAGCTTAGACTATATACATACTAGACTAGTTTAATTTTTTTTCCAAAATAGTCTAGACTATACTATTGACTAGGCTATAGTTTAGACTATAGACAATAGACTAGACTATAGACTAGACTATGTACTAGACTATAGACTAGACTATAGACTAGACTATGTACTAGACTATAGACTAGACTACAGACTAGACTATAGACTTGACTAGACTATAGAGTAGACTAGACTATAAACTATAGACTATAGACAAGACTAGACTATAGACTAGACTATAGACTATACTAGACTAGACTATAGACTAGACTAGACTAGACTATAGACTAGACTATAGACTAGACTATAGGCTAGACTATAGACTAGACTATAGACTAGACTATAGACTATACTATAGACTAGACTATAGACTAGACTATAGACTAGACTATAGACTAGACTATAGACTAGACTATAGACTAGACTATAGACTAGACTATAGACTAGACATATAGACTAGACTATAGACTAGACTATAGACTAGACTATAGACTAGACTATAGACTAGACTATAGACTAGACTATAGACTAGACTATAGACTAGACTATAGACTAGACTATAGACTAGACTATAGACTAGACTATAGACTAGACTATAGACTAGACTATAGACTAGACTATAACTAGACTATAGACTAGACTATAGACTAGACTATAGACTAGACTATAGACTAGACTATAGACTAGACTATAGACTAGACTATAGACTAGACTATAGACTAGACTATAGACTAGACTATAGACTAGACTATAGACTAGACTATAGACTAGACTATAGACTAGACTATAGACTAGACTATAGACTAGACTATAGACTAGACTATAGACTAGACTATAGACTAGACTATAGACTAGACTATAGACTAGACTATGGACTAGACTATAGACTAGACTATAGACTAGACTATAGACTAGACTATAGACTAGACTATAGACTAGACTATAGACTAGACTATAGACTAGACTATAGACTAGACTATAGACTAGACTATAGACTAGACTATAGACTAGACTATAGACTAGACTATAGACTAGACTATAGACTAGACTATAGACTAGACTATAGACTAGACTATAGACTAGACTATAGACTAGACTATAGACTAGACTATAGACTAGACTATAGACTAGACTATAGACTAGACTATAGACTAGACTATAGACTAGACTATAGACTAGACTATAGACTAGACTATAGACTAGACTATAGACTAGACTATAGACTAGACTATAGACTAGACTATAGACTAGACTATAGACTAGACTATAGACTAGACTATAGACTAGACTATAGACTAGACTATAGACTAGACTATAGACTAGACTATAGACTAGACTATAGACTAGACTATAGACTAGACTATAGACTAGACTATAGACTAGACTATAGACTATAGACTAGACTATAGACTAGACTATAGACTAGACTATAGACTAGACTATAGACAAGACTATAGACTAGACTATAGACTAGACTATAGACTAGACTATAGACTAGACTATAGACTAGACTATAGACTAGACTATAGACTAGACTATAGACTAGACTATAGACTAGACTATAGACTAGACTATAGACTAGACTATAGACTAGACTATAGACTAGACTATAGACTAGACTATAGACTAGACTATAGACTAGACTATAGACTAGACTATAGACTAGACTATAGACTAGACTATAGACTAGACTATAGACTAGACTATAGACTAGACTATAGACTAGACTATAGACTAGACTATAGACTAGACTATAGACTAGACTATAGACTAGACTATAGACTAGACTATAGACTAGACTATAGACTAGACTATAGACTAGACTATAGACTAGACTATAGACTAGACTATAGACTAGACTATAGACTAGACTATAGACTAGACTATAGACTAGACTATAGACTAGACTAGACTATAGACTAGACTATAGACTAGACTAGACTACAGATTAGACTACAGATTAGACTATAGACTAGACTATAGACTAGACTATAGACTAGACTATAGACTAGACTATAGACTAGACTATAGACTAGACTGTAGACTAGGCTATAGACTAGACTATAGACTAGACTATAGACTAGACTAGAATATAGACTAGACTAGAATATAGACTAGACTAGAATATAGACTAGAATATAGACTAGACTATAGACTAGACTATAGACTAGTCAAGTCTATAGTATAGTCTATAGTCTAGTCTATAGTCTAGTCCATAGTCTAGGCTATAGAGTAATCTGTAGACTAGACTATAGACAAGTCTATAGGTCAGACGTTAGACTACACTAGACTTGTCATTAGTCTATAGTCTAGACTAGACTTAACTGTAGACTAAACTAATAACTACACTACAGACTATCGATTAGAATATAGACTAGAATACAGACTAGATTATAGACTAAACTATAGACTGGTCTATAAACTAGATTATAGGCTTGAAGACTCCGAAAATAAATATTTTTTACAGGGTCACAGATTACAAACGTAATAACAAACTTCTCGCGAAAGTGTAGGGTATAAAAATATTTAGTTACACTAAAACAAAAGCAATAATTATACATACTTGAACAATTTCTTTATTATTTGTATTTTTACATTCCTTATATATCAAAGGTAATGTTACATATATTTGACGTAAATAACAAGAAAAGTATGAAAAAAAACAGTTCAAAGCATCCAAATCAGTAGAATCTTTTTAAACCATACTTTATAGCTTTCAATAATCTTTTTAAAAAACAATTAAATTTTATTTGAAAACACTTTAATTGAATTTTAAAAGAAAACTGTATGAATAAATGTTTATTTTTTAAATGTCATTGCTTATTTAAGTGTTCATTTGCTTTGTCTTTACATGATTTACAATTTACTTTAGGTTACTACATTGAATTTTTATTTCAAATTTAATTTACTTGGGGAATAACTATTGGCACTTGAAATTTTTGTGTATTATGCCAAAATATGTACTAAACTTTTTGTTAAACATTTTTCTATTTTATTATATAATTTTAAGAAATTTAATAATAGAACATTACACAAAACAATAATTCCCCGAAAAACTTTACAATTAGTTAAAAAAATTAATAAAATTGTCGGTTTTCTATTAGTTTCCATTTAGCATTAGTTGTTTTTTATATACGTTCTATTAGTTTTTTCGTAATAAACTTCGCCATAAGTTAGACTATAGACTAGTTAGTTAGTTTCAGTAGTAAACATTACGATCGGTAAGTTTCCTATAAAAAACTTAACGACAGTTTAGTTTTCTATAGAGAACTATACGATCAATTAGTATTCTATGTAAAAGTGAATGCTCTGTTAGTTTTCTAAAGAAATTTAACGATCAGTTAGAGTTTTATAGAAAACTTTATGTGTTCTTAGTATTCTATAGCAAACTTTACGACCAGTTTGTTTTTTTTTTTATAGAAAACATTATCATATCTTAGTTTCCTATAGAAAACTTTAAGATCAGTTATTTTTAACTACATATTGATCCTAAACATTGAAATTTTTGTTTATTTTAACTCAATTAATTTCATATAAGTTAATATTTGTGGTAAAACTTGATTTATTAATTAATTTCACAATAAAGATTCTAAGGTCGCTAAACTAAATATTGTTGCGTGTTAATTATAATCTTGTTTTGTATTTTCTTCAAGTGTCTTCTTCTCATGTTTATATTTGTTTTCCAAAATTACTAAAAATTAGTTGACGCAATTTTCAAGTTTGTTTATAAACAAAAAACAAACGTTTTCGCTTTTGTTTTGATCATTTACTATTGCGTATTTGGCAAAATAATAATAAAATATCTAAACATTTTATTAAGTATACATTTTTATAAACATACAAATACATATGTATGTATATATTTTGTATTTATTTCTTTATTTTAAATTTGTTCTTCAGTTTTGTCTTTTATTAAGTACATATTTATCATTCTATATTTCTTTTCATAACAACTGTTTGATTGTTTAAAGGGCATTTCTATTTAAAAATAGAATAGAATGTAAAATTTTGTATTTTTGAAGAAAAGTACTTTTTGTATTTATATTATTTTTATCAGTGAAATAGCTAAAGTTTGCTTTCTTTGTTTAGAAATTTTGTTTGTTATTTACAATGTCATGTATTTAGTTTTTTTGTTTAATTTTAAATTTTGTTTAAGGTAATGATTTATTAAATAAATAGACTTGTTTTGTTAATAACCCGAAAGAACAAATAATTGACATGACTTTAAAGTAAAAAGTTGAAAGTAGAATAGATAATTAGATAGATATGATAGATAGATAAATAGATAGATAGATAGATAGATAGATAGATAGATAGATAGATAGATAGATAGATAGATAGATAGATAGATAGATAGATAGATAGATAGATAGATAGATAGATAGATAGATAGATAGATAGATAGATAGATAGATAGATATATTGATATATTGATAGGTATATAGATAGATAGATAGATAGATAGATAGATAGATAGATAGATAGATAAAAATAGATAGATAGATAGATAGATAGATTGATAGATAGATAGATAGATAGATAGATAGATAGATAGATAGATAGATAGATAGATAGATAGATAGATAGATAGATAGATAGATAGATAGATAGATAGATAGATAGATAGATAGATAGATAGATAGATAGATAGATAGATAGATAGATAGATAGATAGATAATAGATAGATAGATAGATAGATAGATAGATAGATAGATAGATAGATAGATAGATAGATAGATAGATAGATAGATAGATAGATAGATAGATAGATAGATAGATAGATAGATAGATAGATAGATAGATAGATAGATAGATAGATAGATAGATAGATAGATAGATAGATAGATAGATAGATAGATAGATAGATAGATAGATAGATAGATAGATAGATAGATAGATAGATAGATAGATAGATAGATAGATAGATAGATAAATAGACCTGCCATGATTCACGGTAGTCTTTTTCAATCACTGGGTGAGCTTCTGTAACGACTAACCACCGTCCCATTGTGCTTCCTACACGCAGGTAGCAATTTACCTACATATATGGAATTTCCGGTCCAGTATACGTGCACTTTGCCCAAGTACTCGAGCTATCTAATCTCTTGCCACAGTAGTTCCGTTGGGGAATGACAGGTGTCATGATTCAAGCTCAATCTAACCCCGAAAAAGGAAAAGGCAATCACTGGTTAGAGTCGATGGAAGGGCCGGACGTAACATCAGGTGAAAACACCATATTGATTCTATGAGGAATACCATGTCCCCACAAACATTTTCATCATCTAAAGACTCACTCCAGTGCATTCCTGGTCCTCTTAAAGTCGCCCAACCACACTACTAAGATTTAACCACAGCCACTACGGTTGCGATCCCTAAGGCGATAGATCTGATCTCAACATGAACCGGTTGCGAGACCGGAGTGAGTTATTTTGAGCCGTATTTCGGTAGTGCGTGTTGCTAAGTAGTTCATGTTTGTAGTTGAAACTAATGAAAGCCTCACCCACAGAACGCTTATACAGAAACAGTTCTGAACGTGACAATTTCTCGTTCAACGGAATGATTATTGAATCAGTTCATTAAATAGTGTGTTTTAATTGAATTTGCATCGGAACTAGCGCTAGGAATACTTTAGAGGACATATACACCTTCTTGAGAACTGTTCTGAAACCAATAGTTATTTTTTTATTTTATTTTCTTTCTTTTTTATGTTCTAGGTTATTGTAGAAAAAGCCCCTAAAGCACGCATTGGTGATTTGGATAAGAAAAAATATTTAGTACCATCCGATTTGACCGTAGGACAATTCTATTTCTTAATTCGTAAACGCATACAATTGAGACCCGAAGATGCTCTATTCTTCTTCGTTAATAATGTTATTCCACCAACATCTGCCACCATGGGTTCCTTGTACCAGGTAAGAGAACTTTTTAACATAATTGAATTAAAACATTTTACTTAAAATTGATCTCTTTTCGAAACAGGAACATCATGAGGAAGACTATTTCCTTTACATAGCCTATTCCGATGAGAATGTTTATGGTAAACGCTAAAGCATTTAGCTTCACTTTGTGTGTAATGTGATCGATATATAAATTTGAAAGAGAGAAAAAAACAAAATTTTGAAATTCTTAACAAGGCTTTTGTGCACGTACGTTAATGAGTAAAACAACATCTAAGTTTAATTTTAATCTTAAAAAAATTATATAACAAGAAAATATTGAAAAAAATCTAAAAACAAAAAAACATATTTAAAAAAATCTGTGCAAAAACAAATTTAAAACAAACAAATTAATCATGATCTTATAAACAAAAATCTAATTACTAAAGAAATTCGTATGTAAACTTAAATTTTAGTTATAGTAATTAGTTCTTTAATAAAATTTATTGTTTCATTTTTTATTTTTATTATTTTTTTGTTTTAAAACAGAAAGTTTAATATTTTTGTATTATGCACATTTTAACGCAGCAGAAAAGCTTAACGAAAATTTCTAACAAATTTCATTTAATTCAAATTTTTAAGCTTTAAAATTAAGCTTTCAATTTTATTATTATATTTTCTATGCTTAATATGGTTTTAAATGTGCATAAACTTATGTATTATTATTTACAAATTTCTACTATACATATAAATTTTTAAAAATATATATAGAAATAATAAAACTAAAAAAAAACCGAAGAAAAAAAATTAATAAAATTTTAGGTTAAAACCTAATACCAAAAAAATATGTGTGTTTTTTAAAATATTTAGGGGCGAAATAAGTCCTACCACCTTTCTTCATGGCAAGACTAGCAATGAAGTTCAGCTTGATACCTATTACAAGTAGAGTTCCTTCAGGTTCTTTATTCCTAGCTATCGATAGGTTGAAATTCTTTAGTCGAGTAAGACTCAAGTCGTTTAGGAAAGAAGTTCAAGTTATCGTGGCAACTGGAATGTGTATTGTTGTTGCTGGGGTTGACAGCCCTTGGCCGAATAATTCGGGTTATTCCGGTACGTAGAAGCGGCTGTCGGGGAATGTAGCGTGTCACTGGAGCGTGTTGTTGTTGTAACAGCTTAAACTATACAATTTTTAATCCGGGGATTTTGTATGCTCTCTTCGTATGCACGAAGGTCCTTCCTGACATTCCAATTGTGTGATGTTAAGGTTGGGATGAATATTTCTCCACTGGGTATCACTCAGCGAAGGAGACTGGCCGGCCAATTGTTTTATAGGTAGCCAACAAGGTTTCTTTGTCCATTCCCCAAATGCTGCCGACCAGCACTTTGAGGACTTTGTTTCTACTTCGCAATCTGTGCGTAATTGCAGTGGCATGAGCTGAGGAAGTAAACAGGCTGTCAAAGGTGACCCCCAAAATCTTTGGGTGGTTCACAGTCGGTGTTTGGTTTCCATCGACAACAACAACTGGAGCGTGTCATTTGATTTGCTTATTTGGCTACGTTGTCATAATAAAAGTGATTACTGGTGCCTATTGTATAACTATATCAGAGGTTCTTCTCCTCATGATACTGGTTGGTTATCTATTAGCTCAAGGAGATTGTCCCAATTGTGCGATTAGACTCAAGATCTCTGGCCTATGTCATATGATCTGGTTATCTTGCTAATATGTTCATAATCTATAAACTGGCCAACTGATCTAAACTGATCCACTCAGATGGATCGTACAAGATGAACACTAATAGTTCAAGAAAATAATTTCAAAACTTTCCATATTTTTTCTTAACAAAACATTAACTTTATTAGAATAAAATTTACAATAAAACAAATTTTATAACAAAAAATAAATTACATTAAAACATAACTGCGAAATAAAACTTAAAAAAATACATTTTAACAAAAAAAGAAAACACTTTACAAAATCTTAATAAAATCTCAATCTCTTACAATGTACATATACAACCTCAAAATTGCCAATACCTACAGACGCATAAAAGAACTTTCAAAATATATACACAAAAGTCCAGAAAATAGCATTAAAGACCAAAAACGACATGGGAAAGAAAACTCTAGCTTTACTATCAATCCAATGTGATATTTCCTGGGGCGTCAGGGTGGTCCAGCCATGACGTTGATTTCTAGTCTCATTATCAAAACCCTGTTCCAAAAGACCCGCATCCATTTTACGATTGTCGGTAGTAAACGTTGTAACTTTCGATATATTATCGGCTACCTCGTGTTCATTAATGGTGGTTATGGGTATATTGTGTACGGTTAGATAATTATTGAATTTGGGAGCTCCAGTCAATGATATATTATCACTGCCCATTGTGGTGCCCGTTGAAAAAGAACGTGATCTCGAGGTTTTACGTCGCGAGAGTCGCGGTGAGAGTGTTGATTTTAATATGTGTTTGCTACTCATCGATTTGACATCCACATTACGTTTACGTCGCCATATAGTATTGACAAAAGCAAATTCAAGTAGACTGCCAAAAATGAAGAGGGTGCAACCGAGAAACCATACCTCGGACACTTTTATATAGCTGACCTTGGGTAAAGTTTTACCTGTGTGTGTGCGAGAAATATTAAAAGAAAACATACAATAAAATATCATATTTTAATAAAAGATTGTGCAATATTAAAACAATTTTTGTAGAATGAATAGAAATGATGTAATGGATTGATAGCACCTTTGTCTACTCTATAGTCTACTATATAGTGAAGTTTTTCGTTTAATCTATAGCCAAATCTATAGCCTATAGTCTAATATACATATAGTCTAGTCTATATTCTAGTCTATATGTTAGTCTATATTCAAGTCTATAGTCGATTCTATAGTCTATAGTCTAGTCCACAATCTAGGCTAGTCTATAGTCTAGTCTAGTGTAACCTATAGTCTAGTGTAGTGTATAGTCTAGTCATATTTTTGTAGAAAGAATAAAAATTATGTAATTGATTGATAGTAACTTTGTTTACTCCATAGTATTATATAGTGTAGTCTTTAGTTTTATCTATAGTCCAGTCTATAGCCTATAGTCTAATATACATATAGTCTAGTCTATAGTGTAGTCTATAGTGTAGTCTATAGTGTAGTCTATAGTGCAGTCTATAGTGTAGTCTATAATCTAGTCTATAGTCTAGTCTATAGACTAGTCTATAGTCTAGTCTATAGTCTAGTCTATAGTCTAATCTATAGCCTAGTCTATAGTCTAGTCTATAGTCTAGTCTATAGTCTTATCTATAGTCTCGTCTATAGTCTAATATATAGTCTAGTCTATACTCTAGTCTATAGTTTAGTCTATAGTCTAGTCTATAGTCTAGTCTATAGTTTAATCTATAATCTAGTCTATAGTCTAGTCTATAGTCTAGTCTATAGTCTAGTCTATAGTCTTATCTATAGTCTCGTCTATAGTCTAATAGTGTAGTCTATAGTGCAGTCTATAGTGTAGTCTATAGTCTAGTCTATAGTCTAGTCTATAGACTAGTCTATAGACTAGTCTATAGTCTAGTCTATAGTCTAGTCTATAGTCTAGTCTATAGTCTAATCTATAATCTAGTCTATAGTCTAGTCTAGTCTATAGTCTAGTCTATAGTCTAGTCTATAGTCTAGTCTATAGTCTAGTCTATAGTCTAGTCTATAGTCTAGTCTATAGTCTAGTCTATAGTCTAGTCTATAGTCTAGTCTATAGTCTATAGTCTAGTCTAGTCTATAGTCTAGTCTATAGTCTAGTCTATAGTCTAGTCTATAATCTAGTCTAGTCTATAGTCTAGTCTATAATCTAGTTATAATTTAGTCTACAGTCTAGTCTATAGTCAAGTCTATAATCTGTTCTATAGTCTAGTCTATAGTCTACTCTATAGTCTAATCTATAGTCTAATCTATAGTCTAGTCTATAGTCTAGTCTATAGTCTAGTCTACAGTCTAATCTATACTCTAGTCTATAGTCTAATCTATACTCTAGTCTATAGTCTAGTCTATAGTCTAGTCTATAGTCTAGTCTATAGTCTAGTCTATAGTCTAGTCTATAGTCTAGTCTATAGTCTAGTCTATAGTCTAGTCTATAGTCTAGTCTATAGTCTAGTCTATAGTCTAGTCTATAGTCTAGCCTATAGTCTAGTCTATAGTCTAGTCTATAGTCTAGTCTATAGTCTAGTCTATAGTCTAGTCTATAGTCTAGTCTATAGTCTAGTCTATAGTCTAGTCTATAGTCTAGTCTATAGTCTAGTCTATAGTCTAGTCTATAGTCTAGTCTATAGTCTAGTCTATAGTCTAGTCTATAGTCTAGTCTATAGTCTAGTCTATAATCTAGTTATATTTTAGTCTACAGTCTAGTCTATAGTCAAGTCTATAATCTGTTCTATAGTCTAGTCTATAGTCTACTCTATAGTCTAATCTATAGTCTAGTGTATTGTCTAGTCTATAGTCTAGTCTATAGTCTAGTCTACAGTCTAATCTATAGTCTATAGTCTAATCTATACTCTAGTCTATAGTCTAGTCTATAGTTTAGTCTATATTCTAGTCTATAGTCTAGTCTATAGTCTAGTCTATAATCTAGTTATATTTTAGTCTACAGTCTAGTCTATAGTCAAGTCTATAATCTGTTCTATAGTCTAGTCTATAGTCTACTCTATAGTCTAATCTATAGTCTAGTCTATTGTCTAGTCTATAGTCTAGTCTATAGTCTAGTCTATAGTCTAGTCTACAGTCTAATCTATAGTCTATAGTCTAATCTATACTCTAGTCTATAGTCTAGTCTATAGTTTAGTCTATATTCTAGTCTATAGTCTAGTCTATAGTCTAGTCTATAGTCTAGTCTATAGTGTACTCTATAGTCTTGTCTATAGTCTAGTCTATAGTCTAGTCTATAGTCTAGTATATAGTCTAGTGTATAGTATAGTCTATAGTCTAGTCTATAATCTAGTCTATAGTCTAGTGTATAGTCTAGTCTATAGTCTAGTTTATAGTCCAGTCTAAAGTCTAGTCTGCAGTCTAATTTTAAGTCTAGTCTACAACCAAGTCTATAGTATATTTTGTAGTACAATCTATAATACAGTATATTAACTAGTATATAGTCGAGACTATAGTAGAGCCTATTGTGTAGTCTATTCAAGTCTAGAGTACAATTTATAGTCTAGTATATAGTTTAGTCAATAGTCTAGTCAATTCTATAGTCTATTATATGGAATAATCTATAATACAGTCTATTTTATACCCCATTGGAATATAGTCGTCTATAATCTCGTCTATAGTCAAACGTATAGTGTTGTCTAGTCTAGAGTTTAGTCTATATTCTAGTCAATAGTCAAGTCTATACTCTAGCCTAAACTAGAGTCCAGTCTATAATCTTGTCCATATTCCAGTGTAGTCTTATTATTTAGTTTCCTTAAAAAACAATAGTACTCACCCTGTGCCGAAGCCAACGTAATAAACGTCAACATAGTTGTGGTGCCCAACATAATTCTCGGTGGCGCCTGATCCGCTTGCAACCAAAACGATACCCAGGATATGCCCACAATCAACATGGAGGGTAGAAAATAATCCATTAAATAAAAACCTACTTCTCTAGTAAGATGTACTGTAAAACTTAAAGAACTATAATTGCCAGCAAAAGCACCATGACGTAAATCATTTAGATCAGCATTGATAACAGTTTCATTGGACCAGGCTTTCTGTAAAACATATTCTGTTAAATGTAAATCTGGATCAAAAGTTATTGGACGTTTCTGTTCCCAGTGTATAACCAATTCAGAGGTATTATACATCCAACTTTCTAGGTAAGTGGAACAATGTTGTTCATCAAAGGGGAACTTTTGTAAGTTCATCCAACAGTAGAGGGTGGCTTTAATGCGACTCGATATGATAACGGTGCCATCGGGTGATATTGAGGTTAGGATATCTTTTTCATTCGTACCCATTATGCTGGAATCACGTTCATTGGCCAAGAATATATGAGGCATCCATAAATGATCCCTCAATTGTTTTTCACCCAGTATGGGTTGTTTGCGTTTGGGTGCCACTCTACGAAAAGTAAGACGTGGATCCAGAAAGCGTAATTGCAATAAGGCATGTATCTTAAATTGCAAATCGTGGGCCTCTAAATTTTGCATAAAATAAACATACCAGCGAACATAAACATCGACCGGCAGACGACTGCCCGATTCAGTATAAGTAATGGGCCTCTCTAGGCGATCATAGCGACAGCCATGTGTTAACCTCTCCAGCAATTGAGTCTGTGATAGACTATCGGCATCAGTAAGTGGCGGACAATCGACATCAGCTTGAGCCCGTGCCGTGTAAAATAATGGCAGAAATAGTATAAGTTTTGTTAGTAAGTACATCGTTACTAGAGTAATTTAATTAGAAAAATAAAAGAAATTGTGAGAAATTATTGGCACTTTAGTTGTAGTTTCGCTATTAATTAATTTTAGTATTTTATAAATATTCGCCGCAAAATAACGGTTAATATAGGGGGCTCTGAATGAGTTTGGAATAGGGTTTCTGTGTAAAAAGTGAAAATAAGGCGGTTTTACACTCTACAGTGAAAAAAAAAGATTAGATGAGAAAATGATATATCTTTCGCTTGTCAAATATGGTGATGCGAAGTCCCAAGACAATACAATTCCGAAAATGTTCGATTCTGCTCCATCGTGCTGTGTTAAATAATGTATTATTTTGCATTAAACACTTCTACGATTCAAAAATTGTTGTTTCATTATTAAGGAAATGAAAATAGCCAAGATCATAATTTTATTTTAAATTATTTTATTTGATTAGTTCTTAATATTAAAATCTACTATCATTGATTTATTTGATATTTGTAAAATTTACATGATGACAAATGCAAACATGATTTCTAGGACTTAAAGCTAAAATAAATTCTTAAATTTCAATAAGGATACGTGACGTGTAATAATATGGGCAGGAAGAACCAAAATGTAAATAAAAACTTGTAAGGTTTTAATGTAAACTGATATATGTAGGTACTAGAAATTTGTTGAATTGAAATGTTTCTATAGTTTTTACTACATTGACTTTAAAATGGAATAGTGAAAGTAAATATAGTTTCTATTACAATTCCTGCTTATCTTCTTTGGTTTTCTTAGTCTTTTTCTTCGTATTTTTCGTATTTTCCTCCTGCCCCTCATCTTCTTCACTAGCTGCTGGCAATATTTCCTTTAGACATTTTCTATCATCGACAGCCAATACTTGTTCTTCACACAAGTGAACTATTAAATCTTTTTCATCCTGCTGCTTAAAATACCAATCCGAAATGACATCTTCATATTCCTCTAGCATATTTTCACATTGACTTTTCATTTGTGTGACCTCTACGGGAGGTTTATCCCATAATTCTAAAGGAATGCCCAAATCCACTTTAACACCTTTATCTACCAGGCCATGCAAAGTTTTAAAAGTCTGTGACATGCCTTTAGCGAAACGGGTACTATCACTTCTTTCTTTATGGAGATTATATTCCAAAATTCTATCACAAACATTCTCCGTAGATTCCAGCAGGCGCAATTCACTGCGTCGGTACTCAGTGCGTTTCTTGGGTTTAACATCGTCCAGTGAGTAACTAATTAAATAAGAATTTTAGTTATTAAAACTAACATATGTTTAGTTTCTCCAACACCTACCCTATCTCTATAACATCATGAGATTTGCCAGTTTCCTTGAGTCTTTCCTGCAGTTCAGTGGCCAATATTTTGCAAGTTTCACAGCGATTGGCATAGCGTACGCCTTGTTCTTCCTCGGGAGAGGAGGCCAACGCCATTACCATTAAGGAACTTATAAGTAATTTATAAATTAACATTTTTCCTTAAATAATTTAATTAAATTTGTTCTAGAAATGCCGGTGTCTGTGAAATAAATAAAATAATTTTTTGTTTACAAAATGCAACACTGACGTGTTTTTAATTGTTAAGGGCGTTTCTACACATATAGTGTGTTTACATAAATGTTGTTGTTGAACTGTTTTATCGACGATATGTTAAAGCGCAGTTTGCCACCATATGACGAGGTGAGTTTCAGTTTACACATTTTACAGCATAATTTTAGGTGCTCATAGAAACTAGAGCGTTACCATATGGTAAATATTTTGAATCAACATTTAAATGATTTGTTAGCACATGTTAGGGTGCTGGTGAGCATATAGCGCTGCCATATGATAAAAATTTCAAAATTTTCGATTTGCAATCAAAAACTTGGTCCGAATACGAAAATTTATATATTATTAGTATTATATATTATAAAAAAATATTTATACTTCTCTTTAAAAAAATTTATATCAAAAATCTCAAAATCAAAAATCTAAAATAATCTTTATTAAAAACTGTATGTATCTCTCATCGCCAGTTACTCCCTTAAATTTGAAAATAATATAAATAATAATAATAAACTTTTTTTTCTTTAAATACGTTTTTCTTTTATTAATTAAAAATTATTTATTAAAAATTTCTTAACACTATTTTATGTATAAATCTTTTGTTAATTATTTTCAAAAATTTCCCTTTACACATCTTATGTGTTCTTGGTTTCACAATATATATTTCTTATTAGAGATCCTTATTTTGCAAACAACCAAAAAAATCCAAAATTATTTTTTATAAATTTACTTCTGTTAAATTTCATTTTTGTTTTTTATGTTCTCTCCCTTCTCTTCTTCTTTTTCTAGAATTTTATCCGTTTGCTGTTTAATCAATGCTTTTACATCACTATTCTTATTATTATTTTGTAAATGATTGTGGGTTTTATTTAAATGTTGTTGATGCCGCTGCTGTAGATCTGCAAAGGAGCGGACTTGTAAAAATAGGCCACTGTTCAATAGACGAGCTTGATGTTCTTGAGCTTTAGCGCGTAAGCAGGCAATCGAATTATTTCTGAAAATGGAAGAAAACAAAATTTAACAAATAATGTACCAAATTTCAACAGAAAAAAATTTTCTTTTATAAATTTGCTTGATAACTTCAAAAGGTATAAAATGTATAAACCGTCCTAAAGTCTGGACTATAGACTGTTGTATAGTCCAGACTATAGACTGTTCTAAAGTCCAGACTATAGACCATTCTATAGTCCAGACTATAGACTATTCTCTAGTAAAGACTATAGACTGTTCTATAGTCCAGACTATAGACTGTTCTATAGTCCAGACTATAGACTGTTCTATAGTCCAGACTATAGACTATTCTATAGACCAGACTATAGACTGTTCTATAGTCCAGACTATAGACTATTCTATAGACCAGACTATAGACTGTTCTATAGTCCAGACTATAGACTGTACTATAGTCCAGACTATAGACTGTTCTATAGTCCAGACTATAGACTATTCTATAGACCAGACTATAGACTGTTCTATAGTCCAGACTATAGACTATTCTATAGACCAGACTATAGACTGTTCTATAGTCCAGACTATAGACTGTTCTATAGTCCAGACTATAGACTGTACTATAGTCCAGACTATAGACTGTACTATAGTCCAGACTATAGACTGTTCTATAGTTCAGACTATAGACTGTTCTATAGTTCAGAATATAAACTGTTCTATAGTCCAGACTTTAGACAGTTCTATAGTCCAGATTATAGACTGTTCTATAGTCCAGATTATAGACTGTTCTATAGTCCAGTCTATAGACTGTTCTATAGTCCAGTCTATAGACTGTTCTATAGTCCAGTCTATAGACTGTTCTATAGTGCAGACTATAGACTGTTCTATAGTGCAAACTATATACTGTTCTATAGTCCAGACTATAGACTGTTCTATATTCCAGACTATAGACTGTTCTTTAGTCCAGACTATAGACTGTTCTATAGTCCAGACTATAGAATGTTCTATAGTCCAGACTATAGAATGTTCTATAGTCCAGACTATAGAATGTTCTATAGTCCAGACTTAGACTGTTCGATAGTCCAGACAATAGACTGTTCTATAGTCCAGACTATAGACTGTTCTATAGTCCAGACTATAGACTGTTCTATAGTCCAGACTATAGACTGTTCTATAGTCCAGACTATAGAATGTTCTATAGTCCAGACTATAGAATGTTCTATAGTCCAGACTATAGAATGTTCTATAGTCCAGACTATAGAATGTTCTATAGTCCAGACTATAGACTGTTCGATAGTGCTAACTATAGACTGTTCTATAGTCTAGACTATATACTGTTCTATAGTCTAAACTATAGACTGTTCTATAGTCCATACTATAGACTGTTCTATATTCCAGACTATAGACTGTTCTATAGTCCAGACTATAGATTGTTGTATAGTCCAGACTATAGACTGTTCTTTAGTCCAGACTATAGAATGTTCTATAGTCCAGACTATAGAATGTTCTATAGTCCAGACTTAGACTGTTCTATAGTGTAGACTATAGACTGTTCTATATTCCAGACTATAGACTGTACTATAGTCCAGACTATAGACTGTACTATAGTCCAGACTATAGACTGTACTATAGTCCAGACTATAGACTGTACTATAGCCCAGTCTATAGACTGTTCTATAGTCCAGTCTATAGACTGTTCTATAGTGCAGACTATAGACTGTTCTATAGTGCAAACTATATACTGTTCTATAGTCCAGACTATAGACTGTTCGATAGTGCTGACTATAGACTGTTCTATAGTCTAGACTATAGACTGTTCTATAGTGTAGACTATAGACTGTTCTATATTCCAGACTATAGACTGTACTATAGTCCAGACTATAGACTGTACTATAGTCCAGACTATAGACTGTTCTATAGTCCAGTCTATAGACTGTTCTATAGTCCAGTCTATAGACTGTTCTATAGTCCAGTCTATAGACTGTTCTATAGTGCAGACTATAGACTGTTCTATAGTGCAAACTATATACTGTTCTATAGTCCAGACTATAGACTGTTCTATAGTCCAGACTATAGACTGTTCTATAGTCCAGACTATAGATTGTTGTATAGTCCAGACTATAGACTGTTCTTTAGTCCAGACTATAGACTGTTCTATAGTCCAGACTATAGAATGTTCTATAGTCCAGACTATAGAATGTTCTATAGTCCAGACTATAGAATGTTCTATAGTCCAGACTTAGACTGTTCGATAGTCCAGACTATAGACTGTTCTATAGTCCAGACTATAGACTGTTCTTTAGTCCAGACTATAGAATGTTCTATAGTCCAGACTATAGAATGTTCTATAGTCCAGACTATAGAATGTTCTATAGTCCAGACTATAGACTGTTCGATAGTGCAGACTATAGACTGTTCTATAGTCTAGACTATATACTGTTCTATAGTCTAAACTATAGACTGTTCTATAGTCCATACTATAGACTGTTCTATATTCCAGACTATAGACTGTTCTATAGTCCAGACTATAGATTGTTGTATAGTCCAGACTATAGACTGTTCGATAGTGCTGACTATAGACTGTTCTATAGTCTAGACTATAGACTGTTCTATAGTGTAGACTATAGACTGTTCTATATTCCAGACTATAGACTGTACTATAGTCCAGACTATAGACTGTACTATAGTCCAGACTATAGACTGTACTATAGTCCAGACTATAGACTGTACTATAGCCCAGATTATAGACTGTACTAAAGTTCAGACTATAGACTGAGCTATAGTCCGGACTATAGACAGTTCTATAGTCCAGACTGTAGAGTGTTCTATAGTCCGGACTGTAAAATAGTCAATAGTCCAGACTTTAATCTGGCTTATAATCCTGACAATATCCTTGCCCATAATGTAGTCCATTCTGGACTATAGACTATAATCTTGTTTATAGTCCAGACTACAGCTTTGTCTTTAGTCCAGACCATAGTCTTGTCTAGTCCAAACTATGGTCTTGTTCACAGACCAGACTATAGTTTTGTCTTCATATACCATACCCTAGTCCTCTCTCTAGTCCTGTCTACGGTCCAGACTATAGTCTTGTCTATAGTTTAGACTATAGTTCTGACTTTAGATTGTTCCATAACGAGGACTATAGACTTTTCTATAGTATATGTTTAATAACAATTTAAACCAATAATATTACTGCTGGAAAAATCTGCTATATATATATTTGGCTATTTTCTTTTAATAAATTTTACAAGTATATAATATTTATTAAGCAGCGGCTTCTGGACATGGTTCAACCCACTTCCATTCTTCGAATGAAACACATTCACCCTTAGCGGAATCGAAACCTTGAGAATCAGGACAACGTACCGACTCAGCAGAAGCACCGGCCGATTTACACAACCAGTAGTGAGTGGGGTCCCAGAAGTTACGAATGGGTATATTTAAATTGTTTCTAGAACACTGAGGTTCATTATTGCCATCAGGATCACAGGATAAAACACCGGCTACAGCCAATGACAAGATGGTCAAGCAGATGACTACAATAAGTAGGAAATAGTTACAGTAATTGTTATATAGAAGCGAGAATCAAAATGTCTATTTTCTAACAACTTACTATTAGACTTCATGTTTGCTTTAATTGTTGAAATAAAAATCGCGGTTCTTTGGTGAATAATAGCAACTTGTTGTAACTTCACTTGGTGCATTGCTATTTATAGTAAGATGTGAAGAAAATATTACATATTTACAGTTAATTTAGTTGTAAAGAATTTTACTTTTATGAACTTTTTTTATCAAATAGTAAATTTAATGCAACTCTAATTATTTCAGTTTGTTATCAATTTGACGACATACACGTTTTTAATTGAACTATTAATAAAAATTACTACATATTTTTTGCCAATGATGAGTAACACGAGTACTTGTGTGCAATTTTAATGGAAAATATTTGTAACATTTTTGCACAAGGTGAAAAGAAATATGTATTTTTATATGTAAAAAGATAGAAAACTTGATGAACTTGGCGAGCAAAAATTTTTTGAGATAACAGAAAAATGATAGAGATCATGGAGAATCTATGATCTTATGATCATATATGATCATATTTAATAATTTAAATCTCACTTAGTTTCAGATCTTCAAAATTATGAAGATCGATATATCTTAGTCCAGATTATATTCTTGTCTATAATTTTTTCTATAGTCTAGGTTAAAGCCTTGTTTACAGTTCAGACTATAATTTATCTATGGTTCAGATAATAGTCTTCTTTTTCATCCTGACTTTTCTGTAGTCCAGACTATAGTCTTCTCTATAGTCTGGAGAATCGTTTTATTTATAGTCCAGACTATAGTCTAGACTATAGTACTGTCTATAGTCCAGACTGTAGTCCCGTATATGGTCTAGGCTATAGTCATGTTTATAGACCGGACTATAGTCTTGTCTATAATCCAGACTATAGTCTTGTCTACAGTCTGGACTATAATCTTGTCTATAGTCTAGACTATAGTCTACACTATATAGTCCAGACTATAGTCTTTTCTATAGTTCAGACTACAATCTTTTCTATAGTTCAGACTATAGTCTTGTCTATAGTCTGGACTATAGTCTTGTCTATAGTACAGACTATAGTCTTGTCTATAGTCTAGACTATAAACTTGCCTATAGTCCATACTATAGTTTTGTCTATTGTCCAGACTATAATCTTTTAAATAATCCAGACTATAATCTTGTAAATAATCCAGACTATATTCTTGTCTATAGTCCAGACTATAGTCTTGTCTATAGTCCTGACTATAGTCTTATCCAGACAATAGTCTTGCCTATAGTTCAAATTATAATCTTGTCTTTAGTCCAGATTATAGTCTATAGTCCAAACTATAGTCTTGTATATAGTCCAGACTATAGTCTTGTCTATAGTCCAGACTATAGTCTAGTTTATAGTCCAAACTATAGTCTAGTCTATAGTCCAGACTATATTTTAGTCTATAGTGCAGACTATATTTTAGTCTATAGTCCAGACTGTAGTCTAGTCTTTAGTCCAGACTATAGTCTTGTCTATAGTCCACACTTAGTCTTGTCTATAGACCAGACTTTAACCTTTTCTAAAGTCCAGACAACAGCCTTGTTTGTAGTGTACACTATAGTCTATAATGTAGACTATAGTCTCGTCCAGTCGAATCTAGAATATGGACTTGTATATAGTCTCGTTCCGTGCTTGGAAACAGGTAATGTTTTACTAATGCATAACATTTTTAAGCTTTATTATTTTCTATCAGATTTTATTAATTTTCAATATCATTGACAAATCATATATTTAGGCGGATGCTTCAGGACAAGGTGGGGTCCATACCCATTGGTCGAATGGTACACATGCACCCTTAGCAGAATCAAAACCTTCTGAATCGGGACAACGTACCGACTCAGCAGCAGCACCGGCAGCTGTACATAACCAGTAGCGAGTAGGGTCCCAGAAGTTACGAATGGGTACATTCAAATTGCTGCTTGAACATTGAGGTTCATTATTGCCATCCGGATCACAGGCCAAGACGCAGGCAAAAGTTAAAGCCAAAATTGCGAAAAAGATAACTGTGGAGAAAATGGTTAGGGATGTATATTCAAAATCGGAAAAGTTAACTTACCCGATTTCATTTTGTTTTAATTTGTGTTGTGCTTCCTTTGATATGCAACGTTAATGGAAAACTTATTGCTATAGTCGGGTGTGGTTTGGTATTTATATCAAAATTTTGTGAAATTACATTGTTTAGAAATATCTATTACTTGAGTCTGAAGTATATAAGTTTTTCTTTAATTGTAACCAGACACTTGTAAAATTTTAATAGTAATCTTATCGATTTGCAAACTTTCATTCAAAATTTTAGTTTCTAACCAATTTAAAATGTATTTTTGACTTTAATTGACAATGTTTGTCGAAAAAATACTATAATTATGAAAATTTCGCAAGTGTCTGGTTACAATGAGTAAAAAATAAAACAAATGTACTTTAAACTTAAAGAGTAGATATCTTTTAACAATGTAATTTTTCAAGATGTTTGTTCTAAATACTAGACAAGTTGTCCCGACTCTCAAGGTTTCGATTCTGCTAAGGGTGAATGTGTACCATTTGATCAATGGGTATGGATAGCATCTTGACCTGAAGCCTCTAACTATATAAGCCTCTAACTATTTTGTAAATGATCCTCTTTTCTTAAATTCTATTATAAAAACATTAGTATTTTCATTAACACTTTCCAAATTTAGTTTAATTAAAACAACTGTTTTTTATCAAATAGATAAATGTAGCAAATTTTGCAAACTAAAATATAAAATTTTGATATAAATAGCAGACAAATTTTCAAATTATTATCAAGTACCCTAGTTCCCTTGACTACTACAGAGCCAAAAAAAAATCAAAAATGAAATTTGGTAAATATTTAACAATACAAAATTCTTCACACTAAGTTTAGTTATATCGCATCCAATTTACATTATTTTAACTTATTTTTCCAGTTATCTTTTTCGCTATTTTGGCTTTCGCCATTGCCTGCGTTTTGGCCTGCGATCCCGATGGCAACAATCAACCTGAATGTACCAGTAAAAATTTAAATGTACCCGTTCGTAACTTCTGGGATCCCACTCACTATTGGTTGTGTAAATCTGCTGGTGCCGCTGCTGAATCTGTACGTTGTCCCGATGCTGAAGGTTTCGATTCAGCCAAGGGTGCTTGCGTACCCTTCGATCAATGGAAATGGACAGAACCTTGCCCTTCTGCTTAAATATAATGATAATTTGTTGAAGACAAATAAATGAAAAAACGTTTTTTATGAAATTCTAATTGTTTCCTTAAGGTTTAAAATCGAGGTTTAATTAGAAGTTTATTAGTAGGACTTTTGACCTAAATTGAAAGTTAGTCAGTTTCCCAATTTTAGGCAATAAAAAATTGTATTCTTAGAAATATAAGTAATATAGTCTGTACCATAGTCTAATCTAAAATTCGGACTAAAGTCTAGTTTATAGTGTAAATGATAATTCAGTCAATTATCTGGACTACAGTCTTATATTCACTCACTATAGGTTAGTTGCAGTATGGTCATCAGTCTACTGCTTAGTTTGGAATATAGTTTTACCTATAATAAAGGCTATAGTCTATATATAATAAAGGTTTATCTGCTGTGATGTTTAAAGCCTTTACTTTAGTTTAGTCTATTCTATAGTATGGACTACAGCCTATTCTATGATCTGGACTATAGTGTATTCTATAGTCAGGACTATAGTATACTCGAAACCATTCGACGCAACAAAAGCTGAACTAAAAATATGGGTGAGAGAATCCCATAAGGCCTCTTGGAATAATGAAACAGTGGGTAGAACCACGAAGATCCTATGGTGAAGTCATTTCAACAGCTGATTGTTTTTTTGTCCATGGAAATTTAGCCCGAAGTTGTCAAACTCAATATAAAAAAAATTCTCTCTCAAACCCGACGCTGTCAAACTACATATATACAAAATTTCATGTATTCGCCGCAAAATGAAATGACTTCACATTATAGTCTATTCGCCTTGGATCCAAGTATATTGGAGGTGATGTTATTCCGGAAATAACATTCCTGACTAACACTGATTGGACTGTGTTTATGAACACTGAAAAATAATTCATTCATTTCCCTCCTTTTTTTCATGATAAGGAGCACACAACAGGTCCGATAGTGGCCTCGGTGTATTTCTTCGGATTTTATGTAGTGTACATCATCCTATCAAGCTACCTACCTACCATAGTCTACTCAATAGTCTGGACCATAGTCTATTCAATAGTCTGGACTATAATAACTAAAGTCAAAAGAATTGTCTATTCTAAAGTATAATCTGGAGCCTATTGGCTAGGCTGGACTGTAGTCTGTTCTGTTCTGTTCTAACTAACTACTAACTAACTAACTAACTACTAACTAACTAACTAACTAACTAACTAACTAACTAACTAACTAACTAACTAACTAACTAACTAACTAACTAACTAACTAACTAACTAACTAACTAACTAACTAACTACTAACTAACTAACTAACTAACTAACTACTACTAACTAACTAACTAACTAACTAACTAACTAACTAACTAACTAACTAACTAACTACTAACTAACTAACTAACTAACTAACTAACTAACTAACTAACTAACTAACTAACTAACTAACTAACTAACTAACTAACTAACTAACTAACTAACTACTAACTAACTAACTAACTAACTAACTAACTAACTAACTAACTAACTAACTAACTAACTAACTAACTAACTAACTAACTAACTAACTAACTAACTAACTAACTAACTAACTAACTAACTAACTAACTAACTAACTAACTAACTAACTAACTAACTAACTAACTACTAACTAACTAACTACTAACTAACTAACTAACTAACTAACTAACTAACTAACTAACTAACTAACTAACTAACTAACTACTAACTAACTACTACTAACTAACTAACTAACTACTAACTAACTAACTAACTAACTAACTAACTAACTAACTAACTAACTAACTAACTAACTAACTAACTAACTAACTAACTAACTAACTAACTAACTAACTAACTAACTAACTACTAACTAACTAACTAACTAACTAACTAACTAACTAACTAACTACTAACTAACTAACTAACTAACTAACTAACTAACTAACTAACTAACTAACTAACTAACTAACTAACTAACTAACTAACTACTAACTAACTAACTAACTAACTAACTAACTAACTAACTAACTAACTAACTAACTAACTAACTAACTAACTAACTAACTAACTAACTAACTAACTAACTAACTAACTAACTAACTAACTAACTAACTAACTAACTAACTAACTAACTAACTACTAACTAACTAACTAACTACTAACTAACTAACTACTAACTAACTAACTAACTAACTAACTAACTAACTAACTACTAACTAACTAACTAACTAACTAACTAACTAACTAACTAACTAACTAACTAACTAACTACTAACTAACTAACTACTAACTAACTAACTACTAACTAACTAACTAACTAACTAACTAACTAACTAACTAACTAACTAACTAACTAACTAACTAACTAACTACTAACTAACTAACTAACTAACTACTAACTAACTAACTAACTAACTAACTAACTAACTAACTAACTAACTAACTAACTAACTAACTAACTAACTAACTAACTAACTACTAACTAACTAACTACTAACTAACTAACTACTAACTAACTAACTAACTAACTACTACTAACTAACTAACTACTAACTAACTAACTAACTAACTAACTAACTAACTACTAACTAACTAAACTAACTAACTAACTAACTAACTAACTAACTACTAACTAACTAACTAACTACTAACTAACTAACTAACTACTAACTAACTAACTAACTAACTAACTAACTAACTAACTACTAACTAACTAACTAACTAACTAACTAACTAACTAACTAACTAACTAACTAACTAACTAACTACTAACTAAACTAACTAACTAACTAACTAACTAACTAACTAACTAACTAACTAAACTAACTAACTAACTAACTACTAACTAACTAACTAACTAACTAACTAACTAACTAACTAACTAACTAACTAACTACTAACTACTAACTAACTAACTACTAACAACTAACTAACTACTAACTAACTAACTAACTAACTAACTACTAACTAACTAACTAACTAACTAACTAACTAACTAACTAACTAACTAACTAACTAACTAACTAACTAACTAACTAACTAAACTAACTAACTAACTAACTACTAACGAACTAACTAACTACTAACTAACTAACTAACTAACTAAACTAACTAACTAACTAACTAACTAACGAACTACTAACTAACTAACTAACTAACTAACTAACTACTAACTAACTAACTAACTAACTAACTAACTAACTAACTAACTAACTAACTAACTAACTAACTAACTAACTAACTAACTACTAACTAACTACTAACTAACTAACTAACTAACTAACTAACTAACTAACTAACTAACTAACTAACTAACTAACTAACTAACTAACTTACTAACTAGGTAACGATTGGCGAAAATAGGGAGAAATTGGAGCTTGAATCCTAAATCATACAAAATTCATTTGAAATAAGTTTTATGAACAACTATTATAAATTTTATTCCGATGTTATATATAAGTGAATGCAATTAAAAATAAATTTTTCCTTGATGTTTCGATATGAAGAGCAAATGCATTTTAGGACTTTAATTGAGCAATTTTGTTAATAAATATGTAGTTCAATTTTACAATTGTGTTAACAAATTGAAAACACATGTTTTTCAAAACATATTAGTAAACTTCAAATTGTAATGGAAGTAATTTTACAACTTTTTATATAAATACTAAACTAAACTAGAAAACATCTATAACTTCCCTAGTAGCATTGAAACTAAGGTACACACCTCAAAATTTGCACAACATGAAAACTGGTAAGTAAACTACGTTTTCCGTAACCTAACAAAAACTTAAATTTGTTTTTTTCTTTAGTAATCCTTTTCACTATTTTGGTCCTTGCTGTTGCCGGTGTTTTGGCCTGTGATCCTGATGGCAATAATCAGCCAGAATGTACAAGCAGTAATTTAAATGTACCCATACGTAACTTCTGGGATCCCACTCATTATTGGGTGTGTAAATCGGCCGGTGCTGCTGCTGAGTCGGTACGTTGTCCCGATTCACAAGGTTTCGATTCTGCTAAGGGTGCTTGTGTTTCGTTTGATGAATGGCAATGGACTGAACCATGTCCAGAGGCTGCCGCTTAAAATTAAATACATACCTTACTATTGTGAATAACGAATAAATGTTAATTTCAATTGCAAAATAAAAATGTTTTATTTTGAAAAGTTTTTGCTGTAGTGTGGACTATAGTCTAAAGTCTTGACTATGGTCTTGTCTATAGTCTAGTCTATACTATAGTATAGTCTATATTCTGGACTATAGCTTAATCTATAGTCTAAACAATAATCTCTCCTATAATCTATTCTATAGTTTGGAATATAGTTTAGTTACAGTCTGGTCTATAGCCTAGTACAAAGTTTGGACTATAGTCTATAGGTTTAAATAAAATAATGTTGTTTAAAGTTTGGACTATAATCTAGACTAGTATATGGTCTATAGTTTACTTTATGATTTGGAATAGAGTTGAATATAATTTAGACTATAGTCCAAACTATAGAATAGTATATAGATGAGACAGGTTAGACTAGACAAAAGTCTAGATTATAGACAATAGTATGGTCTATGCTATAGTATATTCTACAATGTAGTTTATGGTTTTACACTAAAATCTAGTCTATAGTCTAGACTATAGTCTATTCCAAAGACTGGATATCATATATTCTATAGACTGAACTATAGTATGGAATATAGTCTGAACTATAGTCTATTTTGCAGTCTGGACTTAGTCTAGTCTAGTCTATAGTCTCGACTATAATTGTGGACTATAGTATATTCTATAGTCTGGACTATAGTCTATTTTATATTCTGGACTATGGTCTAGTCTATAGTCTTGGATTATAGTCTATTCTATAGTGTGGACTATACTCTAGTATATAATCTCGTATATAGTCTATCCTACTGTATGAATTTTAGTTATTCTATAGCTTGGATTAAACTCTTTTCTATGGTCTGGGCTATAGTTGAATCTATGTTCTGGATTATAATCAAGTCTATGGTCTGGACTCTATTGTCTAATCATTAGTCTGGACTAAAGTTTATTCTATAGTTTGCACTGTAGTATATTATAAAATCTGAAATATACTCTATTCTGTAGTCCTTTCTATGGTCTATGAACTATAGTGTTGTATTTTATTTATATTCTTTTGTACAGTATTTTATATAGTCTGGACTATAGTCTTTTTTGTAGTCTATTATACAGACTATATACTATTGTCAAGCGACTAGTCTCTGGCCTATAGTCTGGACTATAGTCGAATCTATGTTCTGGATTATAATCTAGTCTATGATCTGGACTATAGTCTATTCTATAGTTTGAACTATAGTTTAATCTAAAATCTCAAATATAATAGACTCTGTAGTCCTTTCTATGGTCTATGGACTATAGTCTATTATTTAGTCTGGACTTTAGTCCATTATATAGTCTGGACTATATTCTTTTGTATAGTCTGTTATATAGTCTTTTCTGTAGTCTATTATACAGACTATATACTATAGTCAAGCGACTAGTCTCTAGCTTATAGTCTGGACTAAAGTGTAGTCTATAGTCTGGAATAAAGTTATGTCTATACTCTGTGAATTCTAAAAATAGTATGTATTAATTTTTAAAAATGTTAAACAAATATTATATTGATAGGCCTTTTGAAGAAATGACCTAGTACATTCATTATCATTTATCAATCAAAAACTAGAACAACTTTTGAATGAAGACCCCTTAGGAAGTCAGGAAGTATTCACTGAAAATGTAGTTTGCCAAAATCGTTGTTAAAAATTGCCACTAAATTTTCACATTTTCAAATAAAGTTCAATTAAACATTGGTGTTATCAACTATTAAAAAATACATATTGATAACAATTTTTTTGCAAATATTTTGAGCAAAAAAAGGTGAGCTCCACTAAAAAAAGTTAGTATAAATACTACAGAAAACTGAAACAATTCAGCAAGTACATAGATACTACAGAGTACTACAGACGCTACTAATAACAAACATAAACATGAAATCTGGTAAATAGAAAGAAATTGTTATAGAAAAAAAACTTGAACATAGTTATATTAGTGTGCGTGTCTATTAATTACAACAAATCTAATAAAAATGTATATCTCTTTTCAGTTATCTTTTTCGCTATATTGGCTTTTGCCATTGCCTGCGTTTTGGCCTGTGATCCCGATGGCAATAATCAACCCGAATGTACCGCCAAAAATTTAAATGTACCCGTTCGTAACTTCTGGGATCCCACTCACTATTGGTTGTGTAAATCTGCTGGTGCCGCTGCTGAATCTGTACGTTGTCCCGATGCTGAAGGTTTCGACTCAGCTAAGGGTGCTTGCGTACCTTTCGATCAATGGAAATGGACTGAACCTTGCCCATCTGCTTAAAAATAAGGACAATTTTTTGAAAACTTTGCAAATAAATGAAAATCGAATTTTAAATTAGAATAACAATATCGTTTGTTGTTAAAAAGGTATACTCGAGTCTATAGTGCTTTATATATATAGGTCTTTAGTTCTTTCTATACTCTTGACTACTCCTATATAGTCCAGACTATAGTCGCGTCTATATTCCAGACTATAGTTAGGTCTATAGTACTGAGTATAATCCGGTCAACAGTATTGTTCATAGTCCAAACAATGGTAGGGCCAAAAGTCCAGACCATAGTTTATAGCGTAGGTTATATTAGGGAATTTAATCCAAGCTATAATCGGGTCTATAGTCCGACTATAGTTAAGATCTATAATGCTAACTGTAGTCGGGTATATATTCCAGACTATAGTCGTGCCTATAGTACAGACTATATTTGGGTCTAAAATCTTGTTCATAGTCCAAAAAGTGGTCCAAACTATAGTAGGGTCAATAGTTAATTTTAGGTTGTATTCGGCAATATAATCCAGACTATAATCGGGTCTATAGTAAACATTATAGTCCAAACTATAACCAAAAGCATAGTTGAGTCCATCGTCCACACTATTGTCGGTTCTATAGTCCAGACTATTTTCGGGTCTATAGTATAGAATGAAGTTGATTCTATAGTCAATTATATACTTGATTAAATAGTAAAGACTTTAGTCGTGTCTGTAGTACAGACGGTTATCGAAGTTATATTACAAAATATAGTCAAATCTATAGTTGAGAATATAGTGGAACCTGACGCTACTCAATACTGTAGTCGACTCTATATTCTATAGTCCAAACTATAGTCGCGTCTATATTCCAGACTATTGTTGGGTCTATAGTACTGAGTAGAATCGGGTCTACAGTATTGTTTATAGTCCAAACAATAGTACGGCCAATAGTCCAGACCATAGTCTATAGATTAGGTTATATTCGGGAATTTAATCCAAACTAAAATCGGGTCTGGTATGTATTCCAGACTGTAGTCGTGTCTATAGTACAGACGATAGTTGGGTCTACAATCCAAAATATAGTAGGATCAATAGTAAAGTTTAGGTTGTATTCGTGAATATACATAATGCAGACTATAATCGGGTCTATAGTCTACATTATAGTCCAAACTATAATCCATAGCATATTTGAGTCTATCGCCCACACTATAGATGGATCAATAGTCGGATCTATAGTTCCATCTATATAGTCGGGTCTAAACTCCAGACTACAGTCGGGTCTACAGTCTTGTTCATAGTCCAACCAATATTCGGGTCTATACTCCTAACTGTAGAAAGGTCGGGAAGTAGGGTCAATAGTCCAGACCATAGTCTATAGATTAGGTTATATTCGACGTTAATTGGGTCTATAATAAAGACTATAGTAAGGTCTATACAGTCCAGTCTACAGTCGCGTATATAGTCCAAACTGTAATCCCGAGTATAGTTGAGTCTATAGTCCACAATATTATCGGCTCTATAATTTAGGCCATAGTCAGGTTTATATTCCATAATATAGTTGGTTCTATAGTTCAGATTGTATTCGGATCTTTTGTTCAGATTTCAGTCGGGTTTATAGTCCTAACTATAGTAGGATTTATAGTTCAGATTATAGTCTACAGTTCAGACTACAGTCAATTCTATACTCGATTTAATAGTAAATACTTTAGTCGTGTCTGTAGTACAGTATCGAAGTTATATTACAAAATATGGTCAAATCTATAATTTAGAATATAGTGGAGCCTGTTATACAGATTATACTGGGTCTATAATCTATACTATAGTTGAAGTAATATTCCATAATAATGTTGAGTCTATAGTCTGGTCGAATATATATTCTATCTGAACTATAGTTGAATTTAGAACGATGGTTTGAATATTGACACATTTTTTCTTGAAATCAATTCATCTGAATAGAGTTTATTTTGCTTTTCAATATTTAAAAAAAGTTCAGATTTAGTTAGATTCATTTTCAGGGCAAGGATTTGTCCATTTCCATTCACTCCATTCTACACAAGCACCCTTTGTTGCATCGAAACCTTCACCGATTGGGCATGGTTTGCTTTCGGCTTCAGCACCGGCCGATGAGCACAACCAGAAATGGGTGGGATCCCAGGTGTTACGAGTTGGTACATTAACGTTTCTGGTATTGCATTCGGGTTTGTTATCGCCATCAGGATCACAAGCCGAGACGCAGGCAATGGCAACAGCCAAGATAGTTAAACAGACAACTGTTTAAAATTTAATAAAACAATAATTAGGACTTTTTTTTTTGGAAAAATTATATAATTTTACTTACTGAATTTCATTATTAATTTAGTAGTTGTTGTGGTAAAAGCCAATTAATTACTTTCTAAAATTTCTCTTTTTCTTGCGGTTTATATAAGAAATTCAAATTTTAAAAATGTTTGCCGATTTTTATTTTCTTGATTATTTTCCTGCTGACTCACAGTTAAGAAAAAATTCTTTGTTAGAAAAAATATTTTTTTTATCAATTGTTTTTAACTAATATGTTTTAATTGAAAATATTAATTGTTTTTTATGTTGCAATTTATAATTGTGTGAGTTTTACAAAAATATTTTATTTTTATTTCTGATATTATAATTAAATATATAAAAATTGATAAAAAGATAATTGAGTGCAAAAGTGCCGCAGTTTCAATGTTTATTTTTTAAGGAACTTGTCTTTTTACTCGAGAGATTGCGACCTAGAGATAAAATATTAATGAATCAAAACAAATACATATGTATATACCAATGTATGTATATATATTTTATATATTTATCAGTGTTTATCATTTTATTATTATAAAATAAATTGATTCATAAAATATTTGTTAACAATAAATAATTAAAAATTGCTGTTATCGCTTTTTAAAGTGAAATTTTTAGATCTAAATCTTGAGTACCATATTAATCTAGTATTAATTTTAGTTAGAATTTAATTTGAAACGATTTAAATAAATTAAAAATTTCAAGGTTTTAAAATCTAATCTATATTCCGGACTATAGTCTAATTCTATAGCCAAAACTTTAGTCTATTCTATAGTCCATACTGTTCTATAGTCCCGACTATAATCTAGTCTAGACTATAGTCTATTCTATACTCCAAACTAAAGTCTACTCTATACTCCAGACTAAAAAATACTCTACAATCAAGACTATAGTCTATTCTATAATCCAGACTATAGTCTACTCTATAGTCCAGACTATAGTCTATTCTACAGTCCAGACTAGAATATACTACTATAATCCAGACTACAGTCTGTTCTATTCTATATAGACTATAGTATATTCTAGAGTGGAGACTATAGCCTATTCTATAGTCCACACTATAGCCTATTCTATATTCCAGACTATAGTCTATTCTATAGTTCAGATTATAGTCTATTCTATAGTCCAGACTATAGTCTATTCTAATCTATATAGACTACAGTCTATTTTAGAGTCGAGACTGTAGTCAATTCTATAGTCCAGAATAATTGACTATAGTCATTTCTATAGTCCGGACTAAAGTCTACTCTATAATCTATTCTAGAGTCGAGACTGTAGTCAATTCTATAGTCAAGACTATAGTCCAGACTATAGTCAATTTTATGGTCCAGACTATAGTCAATTCTATAGTCCAGACTATAGTCTATTCTATAGCGCAGACTATATTCTATTCTCTAGTCCAGACTATAATCTACTCTATAGTCCAGACTATGTTCTATTCTATATTCCAGACTATTATTCTATAGACCAGACTATAATATATTCTATAGTCCAGACTATAGTCTACTCTACAGTCCAGACTATATTCTATTCTATACTCCAGACTATAATTTATTCTATTCTATATAGGCTATAGTCCATTCTAGAAACGAGACTGTAGCCAATTCTATAGTCCAGACTATAGTCAATTCTATAGTCTAGGCTATAGCCTATTCTACAGTCCAAACTATAGTATATTATATAGTCTAGACTTAGCCTATTCTATAGTCCAGATTATAGTATATTTTGATGTCCAAACTATATTCTATTCTATAGTCCAGACTATAGTTCATTCCATAATCTGTAGACTGGACTATAGTATAGCCTATTCCATAGCCCAAACTATAGACTATTCAATAGTCCAGACTATATACTATTCTGTAGTTCAGACTATATTCTTTTCTATAGTCCAGGCTATAGTCTGGTCTATAGTACACACTATAGTCTAGCTCGTAGTCCAAACTATAATCAATTCTATAGTCCTGGCTATAATCTATTCTATAGTAAAGGACATATAGTCCAGACTATAATCAATTCTATAGTCCAGGCTATAGTCTATTCTATAGTCCAGGCTATAGTAGTATAGTATTCTACAGTCCAAACTATAGTATATTCTATAGTGAAGACTTAGCCTATTCTATAGTCCAGATTACAGTATATTTTATAGCCCAAACTATATTCTATTCTATAGTCCAGACTATAGACTTTTCTATAGTTCAGACTATAGTTCATTCCATAATCTGTAGACTGGACTATAGTATAGCCTATTCTATAGTCCACACTATAGACTATTCAATAGTCCAGACTATATACTATTCTGTAGTTCAGACTATATTCTTTTTTATAGTCCAGGCTATAGTCTAGTCTATAGTACACACTATAGTCTAGCCTGTAGTCCAGACTATAGTCAATTCTATAGTCCTGGCTATAATCTACTCTATAGTAAAGGCTATAGTCTATTCTATAGTCCAGACTTTAGACTATTCTATAAGCCAGACTATGGCCTATTTTATAGTCCAGACTGTAGCCTATTCTATATTCCAGACTATAGTCTATTCTATAGTCCAGATTATAGTATATTCTATAGTCCAGACAATAGTCTATTCTATAGTCCAAACTATAGTCTATTCTAATCTATATAGACTGTAGTCTATTTTAGAGTCGAGACTGTAGTCAATTCTATTGTCCAGAATAATTGACTGTAGTCAATTCTATAGTCAAGACTATAGTCCAGACTATAGTAAATTCTATGGTCCAGACTATAGTCAATTCTATAGTTCAGACTATAGTCTATTCTATAGCGCAGACTATACTCTATTCTCTAGTCCAGACTATAGTCTGTTCTATATTCCAGACTATAGTTTATTCTATAGACCAGACTATAGTATATTCTATAGTCCAGACTATAGTCTACTCTATAGTCCAGACTATATTCTATTCTATACTCCAGACTATAGTTTATTCCATTCTATATAGGCTATAGTCCATTCTAGAGTCGAGACTGTAATCAATTCTATAGTCCAGACTATAATCAATTCTATAGTCCAAGCTAGTCTAATCTATAGTCCAGACAATAGTCTAATCTATAGTCCAGACTATAGTCTAATCTGTAGTCCAGACTATAGTCTAGTCTGTAGTCCAGACTATAGTCTATTCTATAGTCCATACTATAGTCTTTTCTATAGTCCAGACAATAGTCTATTCTATAGTCCAGACAATAGTCTATTCTATAGTCCAGACTATAGTCTATTCTATAGTCCAGACTATTGTCTATTCTATAGTCTAGACTATAGTTTATTCTATAGTTCAGACTTTAGTCTATTCTATAGTCCAGACAATAGTCTATTCTATAGTCCAGATTATAGTCTATTCTATATTCCAGACTATAGTCTATTCTATAGTCAAGATTATAATATATTCTATGTTCCAGACTATAGTCTTACCCAGCACATACAAGCCGATATCTATCGAAAGTCGGTATTATTTAAAAACAAGATTTGTTTCTCCTTCAGTAGAGATTGATTCTCAATTGATGTAAGACCCTATAAAAGGCACTCCCACTTCAACATAAAACTAACAAATGGAAAGAATTTCGGGATAGGGCCACCTACTGAATTTCACTTTTGACTATTTTGAATTACTTTTCATTTACTTTAGAGCTCTGCTAAACATGTACATACCACATTTTTACTACAAAAATATGTAAAAAATTTTGTAAATTTCATATTTTTCGTAGAATTTGTAAACTGTGTAAAAATTTTGATAACGTTAATTAATGTTATATTGTTTTACATAAAATTCTTAATGTAACTTTTAAGATATTATCATGGTTGGTGAGACTTGATCACAGTATACACATACATATGCACATAGGTATGTATAAATATAGGTACGTTGAAATTTACGCGAGTTAGTTTAAATCAGTTTTTAAAACTTTTCACATGAATTACGTACCGATTTTCAAAACTTAAATAAATGTAACAAAATCGAGCCATATAATAATGAAAACGATATAAAATGTGAGATTAGGCCGAAAATAGGAACGAACCCCATTATCGACTGATAGCTGTTACTTCACTAGCACTTTAATGGAAAACCTAACATCTTGTTTCGAAATAGTTTTAACAACTATAGCTGCATCGAATCGCTTGAACCCATGACTATTGATATTATTTTCTATTACATTCATTTGCAATGGTACATTTGATGTGAATAATAGCAAATAGTTATAATTTTGATATAAATGCCAGATAAATTTGAAAAAGTACCGTTAACTTGTACAGAAACTTAAAAACATAACAACGTCAAAAATGAAATCTTGTAAATATTAGACAATATAATCTTATAATCTATTAATACTACACCGAAATCTAATACATATATATTTTTACTTATTTTCCAGTTATCTTTTTTGCTATATTAGCCATTGCTATTGCCAGCATATTGTCCTGTAAACCCGAAGGCAACAATAAGCCTGAATGTACCGACGAAAATGTAAATGCATCCGTTCGTAACTTTTGGGATCCCACTCACTATTGGTTGTGTAAAAGTGCTGGTTCCGATGCTGAATCTGTAAAATGTCCCGATGCTCAAGGTTTCGATTCAGATAAGGGTACTTGTGTACCCTTCAAAGAATGGAAATGGACTGATCCTTGCCCACCTGATGCAAAGGAATAAAAAAATCTTTGGTAATCTAAAACTATGGAAAGTGGAAACTTAAATTTAATAAAATTAATTTTTTTGATTGAAATCTTTTAATATATCGTTAGAACAAAATAATAACAAAATTTTAAGAAATTATATATACTATAGAATATAGTCTATATAATCGTCTGAACATTTGTCTGGTCTATAGTATAGTCTATAGTGTGGACTAGAGCATAGTTCACAGTCTGGAATATATTCTAGTATAAAGTTTGGACTTAAGTTAGTATATGTAGGTTGATATGGTCTATAATATGGATTACAGTTAAGATTATAGTTTGAACTAGGGTCTAATCTAGGTGTAGACTATAGTTTAGTCTATATTTTTGAGTTATATATTAGTCTAGAGCCTGAATATTCTAGACTAAAATTTGTAGTATAATCTAGCCTATTGCTTAGACTATAGTTTAGTCAATAGCACTATAGTCTAGTATATAATCTGGTCTTAGTCTGGCTACAGTCTAAACAATTGCTTTGTCTATACTTTTGGACTATAGTCTGTAGCCTGGACTATAAACTAGTCTATGGTTTGGAGTATAGTCTAGTTAATAATCTAGACTATAGTGATTGGCTTATAGTTTAGCCTTTTCTATAGTCTAGCCTTTTTTAGCAATAGGCCAGTTTAAACAATAGGTTATTCTAGGGTATAGTTTAAATTTTAGCCAGACTATTGTTGAATCTAAAGACCAGACTATAGTTGAGTTTATAGACCGGACTATAGTTGAGTCTATGTATACTCCAGACTATAGTTGAGTCTATAGTCCAGACTATAGAATAGTCAATAGTCCAGAATATTGCTTGGTCAATAGTCCAGACTATAGTTGAGTCTATAGTCCACATTATTGTTGAGTCTATAGTCCACATTATTGTTGAGTCAATAGTCCAAACTATAGTTGAGTCAATAGTCCAGACTATAATTAAGTCCATAGTTAAGTCCATAGTATATAATGCAGTATTTGGTTTAGATTTTAGTTAAGACTATAGCATAGTCATGAAATGAGTCCATGATCTAGACTATAGTTGTATCCACAGTATAGTATATAATCTAGTATTTGATTTAGATTTAAGTTAAGACTATGGCAGAGGCTTTAGATCAGACTATTGCTGATTCTAAAGTCAAGACTATAGTTGAGTCTATATTCCAGTCTAAAGTCTGGACGATATTCTAGACTTAATTCCGAACTATACACTAGTTCATATTTTGGACTATAGCATAGACTACAGTCTGAGTAATAGTTTGTATTATAGTCTAGTCAATAATTTGGAACATAGTGTAGTCTATAGTCCAGATTAGACTATAAAGTAATGCATAATGCACAACTATAAACTGAACTGAAGTACAGGCTATTGTTAAGACTAGACCCTGAACTATATATAGACTAGAATATAGTCCAGTCTATAGACTATTTCAGACCATAGACTAGTCCATAGTCCGGACTATTAAATTTGATTGTAGTCTAAACTATAGAATATAGTCCTAAGTATTGTTCAAACTATAGTCTAAACTATATTTGAAACTATATGCTAGAATATAATACAGGCCTTAGCCTATAATATAGGCCTTAGCGCTATATATCAGACTAAAACCAGACTATACTCCAAACTAAAGATAGTCTATACTTATTACAGATAAAATTATAGTCCAGACCATATACTAGACTATTGTTCAGGTAATAGACTGAACTATATTCCATACTATAGGCTTGACTATAATACATACAGACATTATTTCTCAGATTGAGTTTTCAAAAAAATATTAGAGGATATCAAGAGACTCAACTAAATTCTAAACTGGGTTCAAAGGTCGTGCTGTTTTTAAATATAAATAATTACGATTTCATAAAAACGGGTCCATAATTTTAGATTAAAAATAGTATTTACTTTATTTTAAAAACATTTCATTATTTTTAAGCAGATGGGCAGGGTTCAGTCCATTTCCATTGATTGAAGGGTACGCAAGCACCCTTAGCTGAATCGAAACCTTCAGCATCGGGACAACGTACAGATTCAGCAGTGGCACCAGCAGATTTACACAACCAATAGTGAGTGGGATCCCAGAAGTTACGAACGGGTACATTTACATTTTTGGCAGTACATTCGGGTTGATTGTTGCTATCGGGATCACAGGCCAAAACGCAGGCAATGGCGAAAGCCAAAATGGCGAGAAACATAACTGGAAAATAACGATTTATTACAATTATTAAACTAAAAATGTGGAAGTTAAATATTTACCAGATTTCATTATTGATTTTGTTTTAGTCTCTGTGGTAGTCAAAGGAACTGAACTATTTGTTGATAGTTGGTTAAATTTGTCGGGTATTTATACCAAAAATATTTTGGAAAATAAAAAATAGCTTTTATCAATTTGTTTTTTAATGTGATAACACACATTTTTTAATTGAACTGTTTTTGGCAATTTAGTCAATGATGGTTTAGTAACTACAACTTCAGCAAAAACTTTCTAACTTCCTAATGGGTTTCATTCAAAAGTTTTGATAAGTGATGCGTAGGTATGTGCGCATGTTATTTATCAGACGATCTATTTATAGGTGGCCTTCATATAAGTGGCCACAGTTATACACTTTTTGATTTAGCATAAATTTTGTTATTACTTGCGTTTTATATAACCAGATATCATAGTGTAAAGCATGGCCAACATGGGTCCATATTAGAACCCAAAAAAGTTTCCCAGATGTATGAGGTACCTTTTATAGTAGGGAAAATGACTTAACATTAACTTACCTAAATGTATCGGGATCTTGAACCAACCCCGTGCCATATAAATCACCAGCATTGGTGTGAGCGGCCACCGCAGCAGCTGCAGCCACAGCGGTATTCATAATCATATGAAAATCTTTGGTACTGGCCGCACCAGCACATGCACTAGCATTGGCAGCATCCAAAAGGGGATGGTAAGAGGGTGGTGGGGCAGCAACAACTCCAGAACCTGATGAACTATTAAGAGCTGGTAAAGCGGCGGGTGGTGGCAAATGTGCTAAACTCTGTGTAGCTGCATATTGTTGGGGTGATGTATTGGAGAAATATTGTTGCATTTGTTGGGTATTAGGAGAGGGTGAACTCAAATCAATATGTGGAGAAGCCGAAGATGTTGAGGTGGCGGTAGGAGTTGAGGCGGGGGATAATAAAGAATGTTGTAGATTTGTTGGAGTGGGACTAACAACATTTAGGGATTCATTTGAAGATGATAATTGACGTTGTTGCTGTAACTCCTCATTCGATTTTGATCCCGAAGATTCCAATTCAGCCTCCTCTTGATCACTAACACCCGAATCGTTATTCAGGGTATGTTGGGCCTCGATTGATTTACGATGCATGCCTGTGGGAGAAAAAAGAAGATATTAATGAAAATTTTAATTAAATTCTATTTGTGTTTGTGTTAAAAATTTCCTAAATTGTTGCTTAACTTTTTGACTCAATGTCAAGTTAATTTGAAAATTATATCCTTTTATCTCCCAACAAAAGTATAAATAAAAAAATTTATTTAATCCTATTAAAGGCACTCAAACTTATAAAAACACATCCATTTATTTATAATGAAATTTTCAATTTCAAGTAAAACAGATTTCGAATATACATACATACATACATATCTTTGTAGGGTGGTTATTAGTTTTCTAGCAAGTGTGTTGCTGCTGCTAATATATCCCTGAAAACTGACTTTGTTTTAAGTAAAAGATCTATTTTTATTATTCCAAACAATAAAAGCTTAAAATTGCATTTATATTTACACGTACCCCAAAGTTTTTCGCTCATCTTTTGTATTTATTAAGCGATTAAATATTATTAATTATAACATGTTTTTTTGTTTTTCAAATTACTACTGTAAAGTCTTTGAAGTTGTTAAAGAGTTCTACACAAAAAGGTGTGGGGATATATTAACAGTTTGGACTATAAACATGACTTTAATAAGGATTTTTAACTCGTATAGTCGTACAATAGGCTAGACAATAGTCTGGACAATAGACTAGACTATAGCCTGGACTATAGACTAGACTATAGACTGAACTATAGACTAGACTATAGCCTGGACTATAGACTGAACTATAGACTAGATTATAGTCTGGACTATAGACTAGACTATAGTCTGGACAATAGACTAGACTATAGCCTGGACTATAGACTAGACTATAGACTAGACTATAGACTAGACTATAGACTAGACTATAGACTAGACTATAGACTAGACTATAGACTAGACTATAGACTAGACTATAGACAAGACTATAGACTAGACTATAGACTAGAGTATAGACTAGACTATAGACTAGACTATAGACTAGAGTATAGACTAGAGTATAGACTAGACTATAGACTGAACTATAAACTAGACTGTACTCTGAACAAAAGACTAGACTATAGTCTGTTCTGTAGACTCGACTATAGTCTGGACTATAGACTAGACTAAAGTCTGAACTAAATACTAGACTATAGTCTGAATTAAAGACTAGAGTATAGTTGGATTAAAGACTAGAGTATAGTCTGGATTATAGAATAGACTATAGTATGGATTATATAGACTACACTATAGTCTGCACTATAGACTAGACTATAGTCTGGACTATAGACTAAACTATAGTCTGGACTATAGACTAGACTATAGACTAGACTATAGACTAGACTATAGTCTGGACTATAGACCAGACTATACACTAGACTATAGCCTGGACTATAGACTAGACTATAGTCTGCACTATAGGCTAGACTATAATCTGAACTATAGACTAGACTGTATTCTGGACTATAGACTAAACTAAAGTCTGGACTATAGACTAGACTGTAGGCTGGACTATAGACTTGACTTTAGTCTGGATTATAGACAATACTATTGTCTGCACCATAAACTTGACTATAGTCTGTACTATAGACTAGATTATAGTTTGGACTATAGACTAGACTATTATCTGGTCTCTATCTGAAGTCTAGACTATAGTCTGGACTATAGACTAGACTAGACTATAGTCTGGACTATAGGCTAGACTATAGTCTGGACTATAGACTAGATTATAGTGTGGAATATACATTTGACTATAGTCTGGACTCTAGGTTAGAATGTAGTCTGGACAATAGTCTGAACTATAGACTAGACTATATAATAGTCTATAGTCTGGATTATATAATAGACAAAAGTCTGGCCTATAGACTTGATTATAATCTGCTCTATAGACTAGACTATAGTCTGGCCTACAGTCTCGACTATAGTCTGGTCTATAGAGTAGTCTGGACTATAGACTAGAGTCCAGGCTATAGAGTGGAATATACATTGGACTAGAGACTAGACTGTAGTCGGGTCTTTAGACTATAATCTAGCCTAAGGTATAGACTAGACAATAGTCTAGACTATAGACTAGTTCTTACATTGAACTAGAGACTAGACTGTAGTCGGGTCTTTAGACTATAATCTAGCCTAAGGTAGAGACTGGACAATAGTCTAGACTATAGACTAGTTCTTAGTCTGGAATATAGACTAGATTATAGACTGGACTATACACTTGACTATTATTTAAACTATATACTAGACTATAGTCTGGAATATAGACTAGATTTAGATTGGACTATACACTAGACTATAGACTGTACTCTACACTAGACTAGACTATAGTCTGGACTATGGACTAGATTTTAGTTCGTACTTTGGTCTGGACTACAGACTTGACTATAATCGGACTATAGGCTAGACTATAGTCTATTCTATATAGTCTATAGATTACACTATATTCTGGACTATAGACTGGAGTTTAGTCTGAAATATAGACTAGACTATAGATTGGACTATACACTAGACTAGACTTTAGTCTGGACTATACACCAGACTATAGTCTAAACTATAGACTAGAATATAGTCTGTAAGTAGAATATAGACTGAACTAGAGAATAAACGATAGTATGGACTATAAACTATAATATAGACTATAGTCGAGACTATGGACTATACTTTATTCGGGAATATGATTTACTATAGTCGGCGCTATAGACTGGATTGCAGTCGGTTCAATAGCTTACGTATAGTTTTGTATGATAATTTTGAAAAACGCTTGGTTATATTCAAGTTTTAGATAAGTTAAATAAAGATCTCAAAAAATTTAATTATTATTTTAATTCTATTATTGCAACACCCTTTATTTTTCCCTAGATAACAGAGAAAAATATTTATAAAGTTATTTTGTGGCCTAAAACCTAATAATATTCATACATAATGCGAACAATCTCACCCCTCTACGAAAAAAGAATTTAACACAATCATTTATTTGAACGTTTGTTAATCCCAAAAGTCGATTTTATTGCGCATCTTTAGCAAGGTCCCTTTTGCAAATTTTCTACTTTTTGTTGTTATTGTCTGAACAAAAAAAAAAAAACGGGTGTTTTGTTGTGGTATTTTTATAACAATTTGTTGGATTTTGTCAAGTACTGTCTATTTAGAAAGTTTATTGTTTTTTTTTTCAATATTTCAAAGCTATTGATGTCTGTCTGTCCAAAAATCAAGGGGTGTTAAAAAGGGTGCTGAAGATAAGAAAGGATGCTGCTGCTGGTCGTGTTGGTGGTTGTTACGATTGTTTAGTGATTATCATCTGCTGCTATATTTTTTTTTTTTTTGTTGAACAAATTTCTAACATATGACAACGTTTAAAATATTGTAAACGCGCTCTTAAGTTTTGTTTCCAGTTTTATTTATGTGTTTTGCAGCAAATACTTTTTATCTGAAATTCGTCATGCTTTTAAAGTATGTTCGAAAATAGAATTTTCAATTTCTATTGTTCGTTTAGTCGTTTTGGCTGTTTATTTTTTCAATTACCAATAGATAGTTTGAACTGTTGTCTAATGATGATGTTATCATTTGCTAGATAATTGGTAATCAACAGAAAACAAATAATCAATAATGAAGAAAAAGCAAAAAAGTTAATTGACAATTGTTTTACCATCTACCTATTGTTACTAAGTTTTAAAAGCAAAAAAAAACTTTTATTTTTCTCCGTCTTGAGTAGGTTGAAACAAGCCCCCCAACTGTACTGGTTTTAAGCATTTCGATAATTAAAAATTATTCTAAATAAATTGAAAACAAATCGACCATAATACTCAAGGAGTAAAGTACTTATTCCAAATATATTATTCACTTGAAGTTGTTATTGTTAAAAAGCACGAGTCCATACAGCGCAATTATTAACAAGTACTTTGTTATACAGGAATAACTTTGATTTGATTTTACTAAATAAATATTTTTTTACACAACTGTTATCTTATTCCAATATACAAAATATATTATCAATAATATTTTGCTTGAAATTCTCAAATAAAGATATTGTTTGACGATTTTTAAAACTTTTTTAGTTTTAACAAGTAAGTAAGTAAGGGCTTGGTCGACTATATGATACCCTACACCAGTTATGAATATTAAATGTGATTTATTTTTCATAATAAAGCATTTATCTTGAATATTACCTTGATTCCGATTTATTTAAGCAATTTATTGACGAAAAACTTATTTTCTAAAATAGTCTTTATATGTGGGATAGGAGCAAATGTGGACCGATCCCGATAAAATGGGCTACATTTATATTATACATAATTATGAGCTCAAAAGCCCTTTTCGGGGGTTCAGTATGGCGGCTAGGTAAAATAATGGTCCGATTTTAACCATTTTCAATAGGCCTGGAGTCAAAACAAACGTGTATTCCAAATTTCATCAAATTATCTTGAAAATTGCGACCTGTACTTTGATAACAACGTTTACATGGACACACGGACGGACGGACGGACGGACATCGTTAAATCGACTCAGAAAGTGATTCTGAGTTGATCGGTATACTTTAAGGTGGTGTATAGTGGTGTAGGGTATAAAAACTGATACAGTTGATGAGGTTTCAAGGTCAGGATGTTCCGTTAAAATGATTACTATTGGAGATAATCTAGTAATCTTTAGGTAGTTCGTTAGTTAGTTAGTTAGTTTGGTTAGGTAGTTAGTTAGTTAGTAAGCTAGTTAGTTAGTTACTTAGTTTAGTTAGTTAGTTAGTTATTAGTTAGTTTAGTTAGTTCAAGTTAGTTAGGTAGTTAGGTAGTTAGGTAGTTTAGGTCGTTAGTTGTAGTTAGTTAGTTAGTTAGTTCGTTAGTTAGTTAGTTATTGTTAGTTAGTAGTTACTTTAGTTAGTTAGTTAGTTAGTTAGTTAGTTAGTTAGTTAGTTAGTTATTAGTTAGTTAGTTAGTTAGTTAGTTAGTTAGTTCGTTAGTTCGTTAGTTGTTAGTTAGTTCGTTCGTTCGTTAGTTAGTTAGTTAGTTAGTTAGTTAGTTAGTTCGTTAGTTAGTTAGTTCGTTCGTTTCGTTAGTTAGTTCGTTCGTTAGTTCGTTCTTTAGTTCGTTCGTTTAGTTAGTTGTTAGTTAGTTCGTTCGTTCGTTCGTTCGTTTCGTTCGTTAGTTGTTAGTTAGTTCGTTCGTTAGTTAGTTCGTTAGTTCGTTCGTTAGTTAGTTCGTTCGTTCGTTCGTTCGTTCGTTATTTTCGTTAGTTCGTTCGTTAGTTCGTTTTGTTCGTTCGTTCGTAGTTATTTCGTTAGTTCGTTCGTTGTTCGTTAGTTCGTTAGTTCGTTAGTTCGTTCGTTCGTTCGTTTTTTCGTTCGTTCGTTCGTTCGTTCGTTCGTTTTCGTTCGTTCGTTCGTTCGTTAGTTAGTTCTTAGTTCGTTCGTTCTTCGTTCTTAGTTAGTTCGTTTTAGTTCGTTTCGTTCGTTAGTTCTTCGTTCGTTCGTTCGTGTTGTTAGTTCGTTTCGTTCGTTCGTTAGTTCGTTAGTTCGTTCGTTCGTTTCGTTCGTTCGTTTCGTTCGTTCGTTCGTTCGTTCGTTCGTTCGTTTTTTCGTTCGTTCGTTCGTTCGTTCGTTCGTTCGTTCGTTCGTTCGTTTCGTTCGTTCGTTCGTTCGTTCGTTCGTTCGTTCGTTCGTTCGTTCGTTCGTTCGTTTCGTTCGTTCGTTGTCGTTGTTCGTTCGTTCGTTCGTTTCGTTCGTTCGTTCGTCGTTCGTTTCTTTCGTTCGTTCGTTCGTTCGTTCGTTGTTCTTCGTTCGTTCGTTTTTGTTCGTTCGTTCGTTCGTTTATGTTTCGTTCGTTCGTTCGTTCTTTTCGTTCGTTCGTTTTCGTTCGTTCGTTCGTTGTTCGTTCTTCGTTCGTTCTTTGTTCGTTCGTTCGTTCGTTCTTCGTTTCGTTCGTTCGGTCCTCGTCTCGTCCTCGTCTCGTCGTCTCGTCATCGTCTCGTCCTCGTCTCGTCCTCGTCTCGTCTCGTCCTTCTCTCGTCTCGTCCTCGTCAGTCTAGTCTAGTCTAGTCATAGTCTAGTCATAGTCTACGTCATAGTCTAGTCATAGTCTAGTCATAGTCTAGTCATAGTCTAGTCATAGTCTAGTCATAGTCCTAGTCATAGTCTAGTCATAGTCTAGTCATAGTCTAGTCATAGTCTAGTCATAGTCTAGTCATAGTCTAGTCATAGTCTAGTCATAGTCTAGTCATAGTCTAGTCATAGTCTAGTCATAGTCTAGTCATAGTCTAGTCATAGTCTAGTCATAGTCTAGTCATAGTCTAGTCATAGTCTAGTCATAGTCCTAGTCATAGTCTAGTCATAGTCTAGTCATAGTCTAGTCATAGTCTAGCCATAGTCTTGTGATAGCCTAGTCATAGTCTTGGCATGGCTTAGTCTATTTAGAGCATATGTAATAGACTAGTAAAAACACTTGTGCCTGAGTTTTGGAACTATCGTCGTTTGTAGTCGATTAATATTAGTGTTTTAAAGATCTGGATTCTTGGCTTCACGTGAGTTAATTCTATCACTTTAATACAAACTTATTATAATTGTCTTAATTAAATATTTAATTATTTCGATACAATTATTGCATTTACTTTTATTCTCCATACCTAGCAGCCAGGGTGCTACCGATTCATTTTCTTTTGCCGACTTCAAAATCGTTTCAGGTAAAGGCAACGAATGTCTAACCATGGCTCCATACAAACCATACTCAGCCATAATAGTGCTGCGACCCCAGCATTTTTCCGTTTTACGCCATTTGGCGCGACGATTTTGAAACCAAACCTGAAAAAATAGAAAATAAATAATTAAAATGAGTTATCATTTGTTTAACAAATATGCAAAGAAATTAACTAAAAAGTAATCGAGCTCAAGACTACCTAGGGGTCTTGAGCCCTTTTAGACTTTTACCTAGATTTCAATACATTTAATTTCGCGTACTTTAAGAATGTAATGATATTTGTAAAAGCATTTTATTTAGTGTTTGTTCTTTGACAATGATTAACATTTAACGGTTGTCATTTAGCATATATTTAGGGGTAGTTTTAATAATTGTGTTAAACTATAACAATTACAACTGTCATTGTTTACTTAAGCCGAAAATTAACCCTTTTTTAAGTAGATTCTAGACAACACCTTCAAAAATAACAATGAGTTCTAAAAAAACTATTATTTAAAGTAAACAAATTTAGTATTAAAATGTTTTTCCAGCAAAATGACTTTTTAATGCATATTTTTAGACACATTGCTTAAAATAACAGTAGTTGGCATACATTTAGGCTAAACACAAATAATAAAGTAAAGTTTCTTTTGGTAAACAAGGCAAAATGTAACGAATTTGACAGGTTGTTTTGTTAGAGTTTAAACTTGTCAAAAAGTCTCTAGGAATATGTTTTTAGTAGAACTAAATATGTATTTTTTAAAAACATAAAAGATATTTTAATAACTTGTTTGTTATAAATAATGTGTTTTAATACTGCATATAAGTGACCATAATTAGATTATCTTCCACTACATTTAATTCATTTTTCTTTATGAAACATTAAATAATGATCATCTCGGAAATATGATGGGTTAGTTGACATTACAACCAACTGTTACAAATGACAAACATTGTCATAAAATTCAATTCGTTTAGTTTTTATGACAACTCACTTGCATGTATGATGAAATGTTGGAATAAGAAATCAACCCACATTAAAAATGAGGGTAACAAAGTCGAATTTCAAATACTTTATAAATAATTTTCATATCCTTTAGGCTGTCAGCAGAGATTTGGACTGTGATTGGACTAAAGACTAGACTTTGGGACTGTGACTGGACTATAGACGAGACTATAGAATAGATTATAGGCTAGACTATAGACTAGACTATAGACTAGACTATAGAAGAGACTAAAGACTAGATTAAAAACTAGATCAAAGACTAGACTATAGACTAGACTATAGACTAGACTATAGACTATAATAGACTAGACTATAGACTAGACTATAGACTAGACTATAGACTAGACTATAGACTAGACTATAGACTAGACTATAGACTAGACTATAGACTAGACTAGACTAGACTATAGACTAGACTATAGACTAGACTATAGACTAGACTATAGACTAGACTATAGACTAAACTATAGACTAGACTATAGACTAGACTATAGACTAGACTATAGACTAGACTATAGACTAGACTATAGACTAGACTATAGACTAGACTATAGACTAGACTATAGACTAGACTAGTCTAGACTAGTCTAGTCTATAGTCTAGTCTATAGTCTAGACTATAGACTAGACTATAGACTAGACTATAGACTAGACTATAGACTAGACTATAGACTAGACTATAGACTAGACTATAGACTAGACTATAGACTAGACTATAGACTAGACTATAGACTAGACTATAGACTAGACTATAGACTAGACTATAGACTAGACTATAGACTAGACTATAGACTAGACTATAGACTAGACTATAGACTAGACTATAGACTAGACTATAGACTAGACTATAGACTAGACTATAGACTAGACTATAGACTAGACTATAGACTAGACTATAGACTAGACTATGACTAGACTATGACTAGACTATGACTAGACTATAGACTAGACTAAAGACTAGACTAGACTATAGACTAGACTATAGACTAGACTATAGACTAGACTATAGACTAGACTATAGACTAGACTATAGACTAGACTATAGACTAGACTATAGACTAGACTATAGACTAGACTATAGACTAGACTATAGACTAGACTATAGACTAGACTATAGACTAGACTATAGACTAGACTATAGACTAGACTATAGATTAGACTATAGACTAGACAATAGACTAGACTATAGACTAGACTATAGACTAGACTATAGCCTAGACTATAGTCTAGACTATAGACTAGACTATGACTAGACTATGACTAGACTATGACTAGACTATGACTAGACTATGACTAGACTATGACTAGACTATGACTAGACTATGACTAGACTATGACTAGACTATGACTAGACTATGACTAGACTATGACTAGACTATGACTAGACTATGACTAGACTATGACTAGACTATGACTAGACTATGACTAGACTATGACTAGACTATGACTAGACTATGACTAGACTATGACTAGACTATGACTAGACTATGACTAGACTATGACTAGACTATGACTAGACTATGACTAGACTATGACTAGACTATGACTAGACTATGACTAGACTATGACTAGACTATGACTAGACTATGACTAGACTATGACTAGACTATGACTAGACTATGACTAGACTATGACTAGACTATGACTAGACTATGACTAGACTATGACTAGACTATGACTAGACTATGACTAGACTATGACTAGACTATGACTAGACTATGACTAGACTATGACTAGACTATGACTAGACTATGACTAGACTATGACTAGACTATGACTAGACTATGACTAGACTATGACTAGACTATGACTAGACTATGACTAGACTATGATGCTAACAATCAGCCACAGTACGTTCAATAAAGCACTTCAACTTATTACTGCCTTCCTAGGTATTCTTAGTATTTCTAGTGCTAATTCCTATCTGTAGGGTGTCCTTCTGAACATATTTATCCTCAAAACCACCCTTGTTACAATAGAAATTATTAAATAAAAAAAAATGCTCAATAAAAAGTCAACATACTTATACACCATCAAATCATTTCGTTCTGCTGTTTGCCAATAACATCCGAAAAAAGGATACGGATTCCTTTATGCGCAAAAAAACCCTGAAAACCTTAAAGACTTAATTATGTGAACCAACTTATTTATAATACTATTAAAGACTAGAAAAATTCCTTACAACTGGCCAACAATGGTATAAAAATGCAAACTTTTTTTATTACCCCAAAATAAAAAAATTCTCTTTAGAAATCTTGTACCCAAAAATCTTTTTCACTTTATGCGGGTGTTAAGAGACAAGATTTTTTTATTTGTTAATATCCAGAGTCTAGAAAATTTGCATAATTTGTTAAAGGACATTTGTCATCGTTTAGTAGTATTTTTTGTTGTTTTGCCTTTTTTCTATATTCTTGATCTGCTTTGGTGCCAGTCAAAGCGAATTTTTGAATATAAAAAGGATAATAAATTTGCATTTAACGTCAAGTGGTTGCTGTTTGGTAGTCGTGTTGTTCATGTGTTTAAAATAGATATTTCTATGGAATTTTTTCTTTCTAGTAGTATTCTTTTAACCGATTTATGAGTTTTGCTTTTAAATGTGATTTTTCTTTGGATTTTTAGTTTTCTATTTTTGAGGAGATTTATGTGCTTGAAATAATGTATTTGTTATTTAATTTTAAAAGAAAATGTAGATGATAACATAAATTGTTAACAAATATAGAAATAAAGTTATTGATAATGTGCCTGTATTTAAAAATAGCTGACGGCAGCCTTGCAACTTCAAGAAAATCTATAAAACTTTACCATTTTGTATAAAAGCTACTATTAAGGTGAAACTGGAGAAGAGTAGTCATAATCAAATTGTAGTCCAGTCTGTAGTCCTAGAATTATAGTCCTAGTTCACAATCTAGTTTATAGTCTAGTCTATAACCTAGTTTATAGTCTAGTCTATAGTATACTAATTAATCCAATCAATAGTCACATAGTAGCTAGTCTATAGTCCTAGTCTATAGTCTAGTCTATAATCTAGTCTATAGTAAAGTCTATAATTCTAGTCCTATAGTCCTAGTCTATTAGTCTAGTCTATAGTCTAGTCTATAGTCTAGTCTATAGTCTAGTCTATAGTCTAGTCTTATAGTCTAGTCTATAGTCCTATCTATAGTCTAGTCTATAGTCTAGTCTATAGTCTAGTCTATAGGCTAGTCTATAGTCTAGTCTATAGTCTAGTCTATAGTTAGTCTATAGTCTAGTCATAGTCTAGTCTATAGTCTAGTCTATAGTCTATAGTCTAGTCTATAGTCTAGTCTATAGTCTAGTCTATAGTCTAGTCTATAGTCTAGTCTATAGTCTAGTCTATAGTCTAGTCTATAGTCTAGTCTATAGTCTAGTCTATAGTCTAGTCTATAGTCTATCTATAGTCTAGTCTATAGTCTAGTCTATAGTCTAGTCTATAGTCTAGTCTATAGGCTAGTCTATAGTCTAGCTATAGTCTAGTCTATAGTCTAGTCATAGTCTAGTCTAGTCTAGTCTATAGTCTAGTCTATAGTCTAGTCTATAGTCTAGTCTATAGTCTAGTCTATAGTCTAGTCTATAGTCTAGTCATAGTCTAGTCATAGTCTAGTCATAGTCTAGTCATAGTTTTAAGGTGGAAGTATCGTTACGAACGCACGTTCTTAAAGATCAGTCCTATTGTTTTTATTTTTATTCCGGTAAAACAACAAGTTTGAATATTTAATGTGCATTTATTTATTTTGTAATAAAATTACGAACTGTTTGCAAGCCATACTGGTACTGAAAATAATTCTATTTACTTAATTTTCATCAAAAAATCTTCGAAGTTTATTTTTTTGCGAACATATACACAACATTCTAATTATCATTAAAATTCACTCAACTTAAACAATTTGATCGTAAACAAACATTGACTCGTAAAACAAAAGTCATATCAGCTGAATATCATCTGTCAATTTCTGATCAGTGCTACCAAGTCATCTATCGGTAAGTGTTGTATTTTCTTAATAATAAACGGCATTATCGACATACACTTAAAGAAATTATCATGAGTGATCAATTTAAATGTCTCAACAAAAACTGCACTCTATCATGTGTTGATGAGAGAATGTTGGTTTGTTGGCTTTGTCATGGAATGTGTCATTTCAAGTGCAGTGGATTGTCCGGTTTAGTTGCTGAAGCTGTCTGTAAAACTAAAGGTTTACACTGGTGCTGCAATGCCTGTCAGAAAATTGGTGTTGAATATTATCGCTTTTTTCAAGGCACTAAAAATACGTTTTTAAATATTCAAAATAAGTTATCTGCATTATCTAATGAAGTATCTGCCTATGGAAACCTATTTGAGGAATTTAAACAATTGAATTGTCTTAATTCCCCACCACAATCTTCGCCTAAACGCCGTAAATCGTCTAGAAACAAAAACAAATTTTCCCAGAGTCCTGGTCCTACTTCCAATGTTGATGATTCCGACTCAATCACACCAAGTACATCAATAACTTTTTCCAATAACTGTGCTACTGCTCCGAAACCTATTAGTGATTCGGTAAATCAATCACAAACTCCCATCAAAGTAAAGGATGGTATTGTTTCTGATATGCTCCAACTGTAAGTCAAATATCAAACGTTGGTTTAAAAATTATTCCGCCGAATAAATCAATTTTTATATCTCGTTTCGCATCCGATACTACTGTTGAACAAATAAACTCTTATATTAAATCGAAATTGAACTCTGAAGTAGATTTCACGACACATAAATTTTCTTATTCGCAACCTAGGAGGATTACATCTTTTAAAATTAATGTTCCTTGCGATATTTATGAACAAATAGTTAATCCTGAATTCTGGCCTGAGAATACTTTAGTTCGTGAATATGAATTTAAAGAATATCCAAGAAAACAAAACGTTGCTATACTTCCGTCTGGTCATCAATTAAATAATAATTTAAACTCCAACAACACTTCAAAAAACTAATCTATAAATCTTTCGATCGATTAATCATTATTTATCAGAATGTTCGTGGCTTAAACACCAAAATGTCAAATTTACTTGTAAATAGTTATGACTTTAATTATGATGTTATTATCTTTACGGAAACATGGCTGAAGGACAATGTATTTGATTCTGAACTTTTATGTAATAAATATCAAATTTACAGATATAATAGAAATAATCGTAATGGTGGTGGAGTTTTAATTGCAGTTTCTTGCCGTTATGCCTCCGAAAATATTGGCTCCTGTTTTTCTGAGAATATTGAGTTTGTCAGTGTATTAATAAGACTCAAATTTAAAAAGATTTACCTAACCTGTTCATACATCCCTCCAAACTCCAATGAAATTGTTTATCAACAACATGTAAATGCTATAACAAATATTGCTGATCTTGCTCAACCTGATGATGCTGTTTTTATATTTGGTGACTTTAACCTACCCTCTATCACATGGACAAAATTACCTGACGCTCCCAACTTAATTCCAACGAAATCTAAAAACTTTGATGATAATTTTTTAAACAATATATTTGATATTTGCCTGTATCAGCTTAATAACGTCTATAATGAATATGGAAAATTATTAGATTTGTTATTTGTAAATGATCCATGCAATTGTATTATATCCCGCTCTGAACCTGTAACTTTACCTGAAGATAAATTCCATCCTACATTCGAATTTGTTTTCTTATTGCCTCCTGCACAAAAATCTTCAACACAACCTTCTAATCTAAAAGTATATAATTTCAAACGAACTGATTACGTCAAATTAAATGACTTAATATCTAATACCAATTGGAACGATTTGCTGTGTATCCCCTACTTAAATAACTCTACATTGGACGTCATGATTGATACTTTTTATAATAAAATATATTCTTTTGTGGATGAATGCACTCCTAAACTGAGATCTTTCACACATTCTGGCCCTCCTTGGAATTCTAAACAGTTGACTAAACTAAAGAATTTAAAGAACAAATATTATAAAAAATTTAAAAAAACTGGATTGGTCATAGATTATGGTAAATATTCTGTTACTCGTGCTGAATACAACACTCTCAACAACTCCCTATATCATAATTATTTAATTAAAGTGAAGAACGAGTTTAAACGTAATTCAAAAGCATTTTACAATTTTGTTAACTCTAAAAGGAAAACAAATGGATATCCTTCAGTAATGAAATTTAACAACTGCGAATCTTCTGATGACCTCATGATAAGTAATATGTTTGCAAATTTTTTCGCTAGTACTTATTCGAACACACAATACATCTCTGATAGTTACCCCTTTACATATACACTAATCGTGATATATCTTTTCCACTTATTGGCACTGCAGATCTACTGAAAAGTTTAAATAAACTAAAAATTTCTTATAATTATGGTCCTGATGGCGTTCCAAGCAGTATATTACATCATTGTTCTAATTCGTTAGTTTACCCATTAATAATATTGTTCAACACCTCCATTAAATATGGTTATTTTCCAAAAATTTGGAGGACCTCATACATTATTCCATTGTATAAATCTGGTAGTAAATCTGATGTCTCCAATTACAGAGGAATAGCTAAACTCAGTGTAATACCTAAAATCTTTGAGAGTTTTATCACCGATTATATTTACCATCAATCATCATCTATACTGTCATCTTGTCAACATGGATTTCGGAAAGGTTGTTCCACTACCACAAATGTCCTTCACCTTACAACACATGTAAACCGTGGCTTTGTGCAGAGAAAACAAACTGATGCCGTATATACCGATTTCAGCAAGGCTTTTGATAAAGTGAACCACAATCTCCTACTTATTAAGCTGGGCCTTCTAGGATTTACAAGCCGAAGCCTAAACTGGATAAAATCGTATCTTCGTAATAGAACTCAATGTGTCAGATTTAATGATAAATATTCTAAAAATATTTTGGTTACTTCTGGTGTCCCTCAGGGTAGCCATCTTGGTCCAATTCTTTTTTCCCTGTTCATAAATGACCTTCCGAATGTTTTAAATTTTTGCAACATTTTAATGTATGCTGATGATGTTAAAATATTTTTGAGTTTCTCCCGATATGAGGATCATTATTTTCTTCAATCCGATCTAAACAATTTCTTTTCGTGGTGCAATCTAAACTTAATGGATTTAAATTTAAAAAAAATGTAAACTTATGCGATTTTCCAGAAATAATTACATTCCTGCCAACTATACTTTAGGAAATTACCAGCTCGAATCTGTTGAAACCTTTCTTGACCTCGGAATTTTACTGGATCATAAATTAAATTTTGTTTCACACATTACCATGACTATAAATAAGGCTAGAGGTGTACTTGCATTCATAAAACGTTGGGCTAAGGAATTCAGTGATCCCTACATCACTAAACAACTTTACATTTCCTTAGTAAGACCTATACTGGAATATGGCTCTGTTATCTGGGATCCTTATTACAATATTCATATACAGCGTATAGAGTCTGTACAAAAACAATTTCTGCTATTCTGTTTACGTGGTCTGCCTTGGAGTCCTGATGTGAACCTACCATCCTACTGACAGACTTAAATTAATAAAACTACCTACACTGCACAGTAGAAGAACTATGCTTAATGTATTATTTATGATTAATATAATTAATGGCGAAGTCTGTTCAGAATTTCTTGTAAATAATGTTACTTTTAACATTCCTCAACGATCGTCTCGTCATTTTAAGCCACTTTATATCAGAAATGCTAGAACTAATTATGCCCAAGCTGATGCGTTAAGGAGATTATGCTGTGACTATAATAATCTTTTTCATATCATCGATTTTTGTACTAATACTAATGTAATTAAAAATAACATAATTCATTTATGTAATTGTTAACTATTTGTATATTATTATAAAAGTCTGTAAGGATTTAATCCATTGACTTAAAATAAATAAAAAAAAAAAAAAAAATAGTCTAGTCATAGTCTATAGTCATAGTCTAGTCATAGTCTAGTCTAGTCATAGTCTAGTCATAGTCTAGTCATAGTCTAGTCATAGTCTAGTCATAGTCTAGTCATAGTCTAGTCATAGTCTAGTCATAGTCTAGTCATAGTCTAGTCATAGTCTAGTCATAGTCTAGTCATAGTCTAGTCATAGTCTAGTCATAGTCTAGTCATAGTCTAGTCATAGTCTAGTCATAGTCTAGTCATAGTCTAGTCATAGTCTAGTCATAGTCTAGTCATAGTCTAGTCATAGTCTAGTCATAGTCTAGTCATAGTCTAGTCATAGTCTAGTCATAGTCTAGTCATAGTCTAGTCATAGTCTAGTCATAGTCTAGTCATAGTCTAGTCATAGTCTAGTCATAGTCTAGTATAGTCATAGTCTAGTCATAGTCTAGTCATAGTCTAGTCATAGTCTAGTCATAGTCTAGTCATAGTCTAGTCATAGTCTAGTCATAGTCTAGTCATAGTCTAGTCATAGTCTAGTCATAGTCTAGTCATAGTCGTCATAGTCTAGTCATAGTCTAGTCATAGTCTAGTCATAGTCTAGTCATAGTCTAGTCATAGTCTAGTCATAGTCTAGTCATAGTCTAGTCATAGTCTAGTCATAGTCTAGTCATAGTCTAGTCATAGTCTAGTCATAGTCTAGTCATAGTCTAGTCATAGTCTAGTCATAGTCTAGTCATAGTCTAGTCATAGTCTAGTCATAGTCTAGTCATAGTCTAGTCATAGTCTAGTCATAGTCTAGTCATAGTCTAGTCATAGTCTAGTCATAGTCTAGTCATAGTCTAGTCATAGTCTAGTCATAGTCTAGTCATAGTCTAGTCATAGTCTAGTCATAGTCTAGTCATAGACTAGTCATAGTCAT
>NW_023994821.1:172500-213173 GCF_015586225.1 Lucilia sericata | reverse complement strand
GTTCAGTTCTAGCTCAGTTCTAGTTCAGTTCTAGTTCTGTTCTAGTTCTGTTCTAGTTCTGTTCTAGTTCTGTTCTAGTTCTGTTCTAGTTTTGTTCTAGTTCTGTTCTAGTTCTGTTCTAGTTCTGTTCTAGTTTCTGTTCTAGTTCTGTTCTAGTTCTGTTCTAGTTCTGTTCTAGTTCTGTTCTAGTTCTGTTCTAGTTCTGTTTAGTTCTGTTCTAGTTCTGTTTCTAGTTCTGTTCTAGTTCTGTTCTAGTTCTGTTCTAGTTCTGTTCTAGTTCTGTTCTAGTTCTGTTCTAGTTCTGTTCTAGTTCTGTTCTAGTTCTGTTCTAGTTCTGTTCTAGTTCTGTTCTAGTTCTGTTCTAGTTCTGTTCTAGTTTCTGTTCTAGTTCTTCTAGTTCTGTTCTAGTTCTGTTCTAGTTCTGTTCTAGTTCTGTTCTAGTTCTGTTCTAGTTCTGTTCTAGTTCTGTTCTAGTTCTGTTCTAGTTCTGTTCTAGTTCTGTTCTAGTTCTGTTCTAGTTCTGTTCTAGTTCTGTTCTAGTTCTGTTCTAGTTCTGTTCTAGTTCTGTTCTAGTTCTGTTCTAGTTCTGTTCTAGTTCTGTTCTAGTTCTGTTGTTCTAGTTCTGTTCTAGTTCTGTTCTAGTTCTGTTCTAGTTCTGTTCTAGTTCTGTTCTAGTTCTGTTCTAGTTCTGTTCTAGTTCTGTTCTAGTTCTGTTCTAGTTCTGTTCTAGTTCTGTTCTAGTTCTGTTCTAGTTCTGTTCTAGTTCTGTTCTAGTTCTGTTCTAGTTCTGTTCTAGTTCTGTTCTAGTTCTGTTCTAGTTCTGTTCTAGTTCTGTTCTAGTTCTGTTTCTAGTTCTGTTCTAGTTCTGTTCTAGTTCTGTTCTAGTTCTGTTTCTATTCTGTTTGTTCTAGTTCTGTTCTAGTTCTGTCTAGTTCTGTTCTAGTTCTGTTCTAGTTCTGTTCTAGTTCAGTTCTAGTTCAGTTCTAGTTCACTTCTAGTTCAGTTCTAGTTCAGTTCTAGTTCAGTTCTAATTCTGTTCTAGTTCTGTTCTAGTTCTGTTCTAGTTCTGTTCTAGTTCTGTTCTAGTTCTGTTCTAGTTCTGTTCTAGTTCTGTTCTAGTTCTGTTCTAGTTCTGTTCTAGTTCTGTTCTAGTTTTGTTCTAGTTCTGTTTCTGTTCTGTTCTAGTTCTGTTCTAGTTCTGTTCTAGTTCTGTTCTAGTTCTGTTCTAGTTCTGTTCTAGTTCTGTTCTAGTTCTGTTCTAGTTCTGTTCTAGTTCTGTTCTAGTTCTGTTCTAGTTCTGTTCTAGTTCTGTTCTAGTTCTGTTCTACTTCTGTTCTCGTTTTGTTCTAGTTCTGTTCTAGTTCTGTTCTAGTTCTGTTCTAGTTCTGTTCTAGTTCTGTTCTAGTTCTGTTCTAGTTCTGTTCTAGTTCTGTTCTAGTTCTGTTCTAGTTCTGTTCTAGTTGTTCTAGTTCTGTTCTAGTTCTGTTCTAGTTCTGTTCTAGTTCTGTTTTAGTTCAGTTTTAGTTCCAGTTTGTTCTAGTTTTACTCTAGTTGTGTTCTAGTTCTATTGTAGTTATGTTCTAGTTTTGTTCTAGTTCTGTGCTAGTTCTATTCTAGTTCTGATCTTATTCTGTTGTGTTTCAGTTCTAGTTAAGTTCTAGTTCTGTTCGAGTCCACACCATAGTCTGAATTCTTCCATTTTGCGCTCAAACAATTCACCCTCACTGTTCTTAATTTAAATCGCTTATAGTTAAAACACTAACTATCTGTATTATTTAATATGTCGCACACACATTCAAAACTATTACACAACATTATACAATACAATAGACCCCTCTATAAGCTGTAAAGTGTTTTAAAGAACCCTTTAGTATTTTTTTGATATTAATTCCTGGAAATTATGATTACGACGAGTATAAAAGTCATATAAACACAATAATCTAAAATTTCATAAATGTTTTATGGTTTTTTGAATGAAAAAAACTAAATACAACACAAAAAAGTAACTATTATTGTTTAAACTTGTACAGGGGAGACAGACATATTCTATTAATAAAAGTGGCGCCTTAGTTTAGAATAGTGTATAAATAATGGCCCTTATAATGGTAATAATTACACAAAAAGAAAACTCTATTGTTATTTGGAATTTTAACCAAACTAACGATATAAATGATAATAATAATAATTTGTTTTGTAACTATTTGTATGGAAAAACCTTCGATTGAAATAGATTTTTTATGATTTTTATTAAATGTTATTGGTTTTTATACCTATTGTTAGTTATGAAAAGGATACCTCGATTAAAATGCTAATATTATATTTTTATTGGAAAAATGTTATAATTTATGATCAATTTCAGGAATCGTAGACAGATTTTGATAATTATTTGAATTAAAATCACGATTTGATTTAGATAAAAATTATATATTGATATTACGCTCCATACACTAGTAGTGATTCAAGACTCTATATCCGAAAGTTCAGTTCTAGTTCAGTTCTAGTTCAGTTCTAGTTCAGTTCTAGTTCAGTTCTAGTTCAGTTCTAGTTCAGTTCTAGTTCAGTTCTAGTTCAGTTCTAGTTCAGTTCTAGTTCAGTTCTAGTTCAGTTCTAGTTCAGTTCTAGTTCAGTTCTAGTTCAGTTCTAGTTCAGTTCTAGTTCAGTTCTAGTTCAGTTCTAGTTCAGTTCTAGTTCAGTTCTAGTTCAGTTCAGTTCTAGTTCAGTTCTAGTTCAGTTCTAGTTCAGTTCTAGTTCAGTTCTAGTTCAGTTCTAGTTCAGTTCTAGTTCAGTTCTAGTTCAGTTCTAGTTCAGTTCTAGTTCAGTTCTAGTTCAGTTCTAGTTCAGTTCTAGTTCAGTTCTAGTTCAGTTCTAGTTCAGTTCTAGTTCAGTTCTAGTTCAGTTCTAGTTCAGTTCTAGTTCAGTTCTAGTTCAGTTCTAGTTCAGTTCTAGTTCAGTTCTAGTTCAGTTCTAGTTCAGTTCTAGTTCAGTTCTAGTTCAGTTCTAGTTCAGTTCTAGTTCAGTTCTAGTTCAGTTCTAGTTCAGTTCTAGTTCAGTTCTAGTTCAGTTCTAGTTCAGTTTAGTTCAGTTCTAGTTCAGTTCTAGTTCAATTCTAGTTCAGTTCTAGTTCAGTTCTAGTTCAGTTCTAGTTCAGTTCTAGTTCTTCTAGTTCAGTTCTAGTTCAGTTCTAGTTCAGTTCTAGTTCAGTTCTAGTTCAGTTCTAGTTCAGTTCTAGTTCAGTTCTAGTTCAGTTCTAGTTCAGTTCTAGTTCAGTTCTAGTTCAGTTCTAGTTCAGTTCTAGTTCAGTTCTAGTTCAGTTCTAGTTCAGTTCTAGTTCAGTTCTAGTTCAGTTCTAGTTCAGTTCTAGTTCAGTTCTAGTTCAGTTCTAGTTCAGTTCTAGTTCAGTTCAAGTTCAGTTCTAGTCGAGTTCTAATTCAGTTCTAGTTTCAGTTCAGTTTAAGTTTCGTTCTAGTTCAGTTCTAGTTCAGTTCTAGTTCAGTTCTAGTTCAGTTCTAGTTCAGTTCTAGTTCAGTTCTAGTTCAGTTCTAGTTCAGTTCTAGTTCAGTTCTAGTTCAGTTCTAGTTCCAGTTCAGTTCAAGTTTAGTTCTAGTTCAGTTCTAGTTCAGTTCTAGTTCAGTTCTAGTTCAGTTAAGTTAAGTTCAGTTCAGTTCAGGTTCAGTTCAGTTCAGTTCTAGTTCAGTTCTAGTTCAGTTCTAGTCAGTTCTAGTTCAGTTCTAGTTCAGTTCTAGTTCAGTTACTAGTTCAGTTCTAGTTCAGTTTCTAGTTCAGTTCTAGTTCAGTTCTAGTTCCAGTTCAGTTCAAGTTTAGTTCTAGTTCAGTTCTAGTTCAGTCTAGTTCAGTTCTAGTTCAGTTCTAGTTCAGTTCTAGTTCAGTTAAGTTAAGTCAGTTCAGTCGTTCTAGTTCAGTTAGTTTCGTTCTAGTTCAGTTCTAGTTCAGTTCTAGTTCAGTTCTAGTTCTAGTTCAGTTCTAGCTCAGTTCTAGTTCAGTTCTAGTTCAGTCTAGTCCAGTTCTAGTTCATTCCTAGTTCAGTTCTAGTTCAGTTCAAGTTTGTTCATTTCTAGATAAGATCTTGTAAGTTCTAGATTAGTTCAGGTTTTTAGTAAAATTTCCGTGGAACTAAATAGAAACCAACTTTTTATCAAACCAATTAAAATATGGTAAACATAATATTATTATATCATCCATCTAATGAAGGCTTTTAAAAGTAAATAAATTTAACTAAAATTAACAGCAGGTGGAAATTTCTTTATTATAATAAGACACCGGCGAATCAAGTAAATCTTTAATTTAAGTTTATTCTTAAAATCAGATAAAAATCACAATTTTGTTATTAACAAACTCTTTATAAAGTTATAAATCAACAGGTGTCTTCTTTGGCGTCTTTTAAATTTTTTTTTATTTTTAGATCTTAAAAACAGTTTTCTTTAAGATCTCGTTTGTTTTATAGCGCCAGAAAATGCCATCATAAATTTTGGGTAATAATCTCTTGATGTTTCTTTTATTTATCTTTAGTTTTTTCTTTTTTACTTAAATTTTAACAAATAGTTTGTTTATATTTGACAATAAAAAGATACAATGTTTGTGGGTAATAAAATCATAAAACTTTTAATTTAACTCTTCTTTGTTTGACTGCATTTAATTCAAAAAATTCTTTGAAAGATTTTTATCGGTTTTCGAAAATTATTTTCGAGATGCTTTTTCATATTTTTGTATGAAATATGAGAAGAGATTTATTAGATAAGGATCCACTATTTGTCTTAGAAAAGTATAAAATTTAAGTTGAAATTTCAGATTTTCAACAAAAGAAAAACTGAACTATAATTGAACTAGAACTGAATTAGAACTGAACTAGAAATGAACTAGAACTGAACTAGAACTGAACTAGAACTGAACTAGAACTGAACTAGAACTGAACTAGAACTGAACTAGAACTGAACTAGAAGTGAACTAGAACTGAACTAGAACTGAACTAGAACTAAACTAGAACTGAACTAGAACTGAACTGAACTAGAACTGAACTAGAACTGAACTAGAACTGAACTAGAACTGAACTAGAACTGAACTAGAACTGAACTAGAACTGAACTAGAACTGAACTAGAACTGAACTAGAACTGAACTAGAACTGAACTAGAACTGAACTAGAACTGAACTAGAACTGAACTAGAACTGAACTAGAACTGAACTAGAACTGAACTAAAACTGAACTAGAACTGAACTAGAACTGAACTAGAACTGAACTAGAACTGAACTAGAAGAACTAGAACTGAACTAGAACTGAACTAGAACTGAACTAGAACTGAACTAGAACTGAACTAGAACTGAACTAGAACTGAACTAGAACTGAACTAGAACTGAACTAGAACTGAACTAGAACTGAACTAGAACTGAACTAGAACTGAACTAGAACTGAACTAGAACTGAACTAGAACTGAACTAGAACTGAACTAGAACTGAACTAGAACTGAACTAGAACTGAACTAGAACTGAACTAGAAGAACTAGAACTGAACTAGAACTGAACTAGAACTGAACTAGAACTGAACTAGAACTGAACTAGAACTGAACTAGAACTGAACTAGAACTGAACTAGAACTGAACTAGAACTGAACTAGAACTGAACTAGAACTGAACTAGAACTGAACTAGAACTGAACTAGAACTGAACTAGAACTGAACTAGAACTGAACTAGAACTGAACTAGAACTGAACTAGAACTGAACTAGAACTGAACTAGAACTGAACTAGAACTGAACTAGAACTGAACTAGAACTGAACTAGAACTGAACTAGAACTGAACTAGAACTGAACTAGAACTGAACTAGAACTGAACTAGAACTGAACTAGAACTGAACTAGAACTGAACTAGAACTGAACTAGAACTGAACTAGAACTGAACTAGAACTGAACTAGAACTGAACTAGAACTGAACTAGAACTAGAACTGAACTAGAACTGACACTAGAACTGAACTAGAACTGAACTAGAACTGAACTAGGAACTGAACTAGAACTGAAACTAGAACTGAACTAGAACTGAACTAGAACTGAACTAGAACTGAACTAGAACTGAACTAGAACTGACTAGAACTGAACTAGAAATGAACTAGAACGAACTAGACTGAACTAGAACTGAACTAGAACTGAACTAGAACTGAACTAGAACTGAACTAGAACTGAACTACAACTGAACTAGAACTGAACTACAACTGACTAGAACGGAACTAAAACTGAAATAGAACTGAACTAGAACTGAACTAGAACTGAACTAGAACTGAACTAGAACTGAACTAGAACTGCACTAGAACTGAACTAGAACAGAACTAGAAACAGAACTAGAACAGAACTTGAACAGAACTAGAACAGAACTAGAACAGAACTAGAACAGAAACTAGAACAGAACTAAGAACAGAACTAGAACAGAACTAGAACAGAACTAAAACAGAACTAAAACAGAACTAGAACAGAACTAGAACCGAACTAGAAACTGAACTAGAACAGAACTAGAACAGAACTAGAACTGAACTAGAACTGAACTAGAACTGAACTAGAACTGAACTAGAACTGAACTAGAACTGAACTAGAACTGAACTAGAACTGAACTAGAACTGAACTAGAACTGAACTAGAACTGAATTAGAACTGAACTAGAACTGAACTAGAACTGAACTAGAACTGAACTAGAACTGAACTAGAACTGAACTAGAACTGAACTAGAACTGAACTAGAACTGAACTAGAACTGAACTAGAACTGAACTAGAACTGAACTAGAACTGAACTAGACTGAACTAGAACTAACTAGAACTAAACTAGAACTGAACTAGAACTGAACTAGAACTGAACTAGAACTGAACTAGAACTGAACTAGAACTGAACTAGAACTGAACTAGAACTGAACTAGAACTGAACTAGAACTGAACTAGAACTAGAACTGAACTAGAACTGAACTAGAACTGAACTAGAACTGAACTAGAACTGAACTAGAACTGAACTAGAACTGAACTTGAACTGAACTAGAACTGAACTAGAACTGAACTAGAACTGAACTAGAACTAGAACTGAACTAGAACTGAACTAGAACTGAACTAGAACTGAACTAGAACTGAACTAGAACTGAACTAGAACTGAACTAGAACTGAACTAGAACTGAACTAGAACTGAACTAGAACTGAACTAGAACTGAACTAGAACTGAACTAGAACTGAACTAGAACTGAACTAGAACTGAACTAGAACTGAACTAGAACTGAACTAGAACTGAACTAGAACTGAACTAGAACTGAACTAGAACTGAACTAGAACTGAACTAGAACTGAACTAGAACTGAACTAGAACTGAACTAGAACTGAACTAGAACTGAACTTGAACTGAACTTGAACTGAACTAGAACTGAACTAGAACATAACTAGAACTGAAATATATCTGAACTGGAACTGATGTAGAACTGGACAAGAACTGAACTAGAGCTGAAGTAGAACTGAACTAGAACTAAAGCTAAACTAGACCCAGAATCGAACTAAAACTGAACCAGAACTAAACTACAATTTAACATTAACTGAACAAACCTTCTTTATTTCCGTATTGATCGATTCGTTGAAAGATATTTTCCACAGAAAATTTCATTCTGAAATTGTATCTTTATAATCAATATCTTCTTGATAGTATTCTTAAAAAAATAAATTTTGTGTTTCTTAAAATTTTGAAAATTATTTTATGCAATCTCTGGCGTTTCGTAATAAAAATTGTTCTTTAAATTTCTAACAATTTCCTAATTAATATTCTTCAGGCAAATCATTAATTTCATATTTACATGAAATTTTCCTACTAATATTTCTGTTTTTCTTTAACATTTTCCATTCATAATTCATTAAATATTCTTAAATCATAATTTTTTGTTAGTTTGTTCTTTCTGTTTTTTTTGGGTAAAATTAACGCTAATAACACCATAAAATACAAGGAAGATTGTGTTTTTGAACAGATCTGATTATGAATATTGAATATTATTAACCAATGTATGAGCATGAAGAAGGTGGAGGAGGAGTACCAAGTAATCCCCAATACACAATATTTAACAACAACAGAATGTGTGTTAGTGTCGCCAGTGATTTCCTATTCATATGTTGTAGAATCGAGGTATTTATTGCTTTTCCAAGAATATATTCTAAATCACTGACTTGTGTAGCAAGAACATGTGTGTCTCTTAGTCTGTCTGTCCGTCCGTCCTTATGTTTTAAAGAATAACAAAATTTGATTAGAATTTCAAATCGCTGGTGTATATATTTTTTTTTAATAATTTCTTATATAATTTTTGTGGTAAAAGATAATTATGCATAATTTGTGTGAGTTTTATGATGTTATTAGTTGAAGCACGTGTGTTTTGAAAATTTTAATATATTTTGGAAAAATCCCATAAAACTGTCATAATTTTCATAATTTATTGTAATTTATAACTGAGTTTTTTTCGTAATATTATTGGGGAATATTAAAATATAATAAAAATTTATACTATGACGCCAATATGAAAACCTAAGTTCCTGGTTTTAATATAGACTTACAGTAATAATTGGAGCCTTGTTATATTTCCAGACGTCTGCTTTAATCGACGGTGGTCTGGTAGACAGGATTTTGGCCTAAACGAGAAGCCGAACTTTTCTTTAAGTACTTCTATACTCAGTGAAATATTCTATGGTATATTTTTATAGTCTAGACTTTTTAAAATTAAAATTACAATTTTTAAATTTTTGTTAAGAAGTAAGTTTTTCATAGAACACTAGGGTTCTAGATAAATATCTAAAAAAGAACGAACTAGAACAGAACTAGAACCGAACAAGAACAGAACTAGAACATAATTAGAATAGAACTAGAACAGAACTAGAACAGAACTAGAAAAGAACTAGAACAGAACTAGAACAGAACTAGAACAAAACTAGAACAGAACTAGAACAGAACTAGAACAGAACTAGAACAGAACTAGAACAGAACTAGAACAGAACTAGAAACAGAACTAGAACAAACTAGAACAGAACTAGACAGAACTAGAACTAGAACAGAACCAGAACAGAACTAGAACAGAACAGAACAGAACTAGAACTAGAACTAGAACAGAACTAGAACAGAACTAGAACAGAACTTAGAACCGAACGAGAACAGACTAGAACAGACTAGAACAACTAGAACAGAACTAGAACAGAACTAGAACAGAACTAGAACAGAACTAGAACAGAACTAGAACAGAACTAGAACAGAACTAGAACAGAACTAGAACAGAACTAGAACGAACTAGAACAGAACTAGAACAGAACTAGAACAGAACTAGAACAGAACTAGAACAGAACTAGAACAGAACTAGAACAGAACTAGAACATAACTAGAACAGAACTAGAACAAAATAAACAGACCTAGAACAGAACTAAACAGAACTAGAACGAACAGAACTATGAACAGAACTAGAACAGAACTAGAACAGAACTAGAACAGAACTAGAACAGAACTAGAACAGAACTAGAACAGAACTAGAACAGAACTAGAACAGAACTAGAAGAACAGAACTAGAACAGACTAGAACAGAACTAGAACAGAACTAGAACAGAACTAGAACAGAACTAGAAGAACTAGAACTAGAACCTAGAACAGAACTAGAACAGAACTAGAACAGAACTAGAACAGAACTAGAACAGAACTAGAACAGAACTAGAACAGAACTAGAACAGAACTAGAACAGAACTAGAACCGAACTAGAACAGAACTAGAACCGAACTAGAACAGAACTAGAACAGAACTAGAACAGAACTCGAACAGAACTAGACACGACTAGAACCAGAACTAGAACAGAACTAGAACAGAAGAACTAGAACAGAACTAGAACAGAACTAGAAACAGAACTAGAACCGAACTAGAACAGAAACTGAACAGAACTAGAACAGAACTAGAACGACTAGAAACTAGAACAGAACTAGAACCGAACTAGAACAGACTAGAACAGAACTAGAACAGAACTAGAACAGAACTAGAACAGAACTAGAACAGAACTAGAACAGAACTAGAACAGAACTAGAACAGAACTAGAAACAGAACTAGAACAGAACTAGAAATCAGAACTAGAACAGAACTAGAACAGGAACTAGAACAGCACTAACAGAAGAACAGAACTAGAACAGAACTCAGAACAGACTGACAGAACTAGAACAGAACTAGAACAGAACTAGAACAGAACTAGAACAGAACTAGAACAGACCTAGAACAGAACTAGAACAGAACTAGAACAGAACTAGAACAGAACTAGAACAGAACTAGAACAGAACTAGAACAGAACTAGAACAGAACTAGAACAGAACTAGAACAGAACTAGAACAGAACTAGAACAGAACTAGAACAGAACTAGAACAGAACTAGAACTAGAACAGAACTAGAACAGAACTAGAACAGAACTAGAACAGAACTAGAACAGAACTAGAACAGAAACAAACAGAACTAGAACAGAACTAGAACAGAACTAGAACACAAACTAGAACAGAACTAGAACAGAACTAACAAACTAGAACAGAACTAGAACAGAACTAGAACAGAACTAGAACAGAACTAGAACAGAACTAAGAACTAGAACAGAAACTAGAACAGAACTAGAACTAGAACTAACTAGAACAGATCTAGAACAGAACTAGAACTGAACATGAACTGTTTTCCAAAGAAAATAGCTCTTCTGTAGAAGACTGTTTTTAAGACATTTATCTATAAGAAGAGTTTATTATTATTAATAAATAAAATAATCCTTCATCAATTTCCATTTAAGCGCAATAATCTAAAATGTTTCTATGTATGTATGTATGTATGGGACACTTTTTCTTTCACAATTATTGCCACCATTAACTTTCAATTCTTTTTTCTTCGAAGTTGCTGTCAAAACTTCCAAAAACTGCCAACTAACTACAGAAGCAAGGAAAGAAAAAATACCAATAAAACCACTTTTTAACAAAACAATTGAAAATCAATTGAAATTTCCACACAAAGAACAAAAATGCCAACAACTCCTGCCACCTCCAGCCAACGAAGGAGGCTGAGAAGTTAACCACTTGTGTTATACACTTTAGATGTGGGAGGAAGGCAGGCATTTTGTTGTTGCATGACTAAAGCCATAACAGCAAGGAAATTTCTGGGTAAGAAGTGGTAGAGAGAATTGTCTTGTTTTGTTTTCGCAATTTTTGCACCATTTATAAAATTGTCAAGGGAATTTATTTATATTGTTGTTTTTTATCCTTTTAGATTTTTTTTCTTCCTCCATCTTGTCACACAATAATTTAAGTCTTTAGGGGGGCAAGGAGTCTTGGAGGAATACGAATAGGAAGCATGTCTTAAATGTAAACAATAACAGCGACAACAAATGTAAACAATACTAAAAGCTTTAGCAAATTTCTTACAAGTCCTAGGAATCATACAACAATATTACTCTTTTTTTTTGTTGCTTAACAAGGAGGAGCAGGGGAGATAAGGATTGGCAGATAAGTAATGGAATCGATATGTATTGCTTGTTAAATGTATCGAACTTATAAGTGGGAAGTTAAACACTCTGTGTCTTTAATATCATAAGTGTTGGGGCAGGATGTGTTGGTAGTGGAGGAAAAAATGAACAACAAATATTTATATCTTTAAGATGTATTGATTTGTCTTAAAAGCATAGTTGTGGGATATGTGGGATATGTAAGAATATTCCTGTTTTAAAGTTAACTATTATTCTCAAAGCGATTTATATTAGTTTCGCTTTTTTATAAGTCTGTCTGCAATGCACTAAGTATTATTAATGATCAGGCGCGTTGCTTTGTCAAAGAAAGACAAAGGTGAGTTAATGGTTTAGTCTAGATAATTAGTCTGTACTAAAAGTTAAAACTTAGTCTGTAACCAAAACCTTAATAGACAAAAAACTTTCTCTGGGAGGCTCCATTTAAGAACTATGTTCGTTTAAGTTTATTTATAGTTCTTGTTCTAGTTCGGTTCTAGTTCTGTTCTAGTCTGTTCTAGTCTGTTCTAGTTCTGTTCTAGTCTGTTCAGTTCTGTTCTAGTTCTGTTCTAGTTCTGTTTCTAGTTCTGTTCTAGTTTTCTAGTTCTAGTCTGTCTAGTTCTGTTCTAGTTCTGTTCTAGTTCTGTTCTAGTTTCTGTTAGCTAGTTCTATGTTCTAGTGTCTGTTCTAGTTCTGTTCTAGTTTCTGTTCTAGTTCTGTTCTAGTTCTGGTTCTAGTTCTGTTCTAGTTCTGTTCCTAGTTCTGTTCTAGTCTAGTTCTGTTCTAGTTCTGTTCTAGTTCTGTTCTAGTTCTGTTCTAGTTCTGTTCTAGTTCTGTTCTAGTTCTGTTCTAGTTCTGTTCTAGTTCAGTTCTAGTTCTGTTCTAGTCAGTTCTAGTTCAGTCTAGTTCAGTTCTAGTTCAGTTCTAGTTCAGTTCTAGTTCTGTTCTAGTTCTAGTTCTAGTTCAGTTCTAGTTCAGTTCTAGTTCAGTTCTAGTTCAGTTCTAGTTCAGTTCTAGTTCAGTTCTAGTTCAGTTCTAGTTCAGTTTCTAGTTCAGTTCTAGTTCAGTTCTAGTTCAGTTCTAGTTCAGTTCTAGTTCAGTTCTAGTTCAGTTCTAGTTCAGTTCTAGTTCAGTTCTAGTTCAGTTCTAGTTCAGTTCTAGTTCAGTTCTAGTTCAGTTCTAGTTCAGTTCTAGTTCAGTTCTAGTTCAGTTCTAGTTCAGTTCTAGTTCAGTTCTAGTTCAGTTCTGGTTCAGTTCTAGTTCTGTTCTAGTTCTGTTCTAGTTCTGTTCTAGTTCTGTTCTAGTTCAGTTCTAGTTCAGTTCTAGTTCAGTTCTAGTTCAGTTCTAGTTCAGTTCTAGTTCAGTTCTAGTTCAGTTCTAGTTCAGTTCTAGTTCAGTTCTAGTTCAGTTCTAGTTCAGTTCTAGTTCAGTTCTAGTTCAGTTCTAGTTCAGTTCTAGTTCAGTTCTAGTTCAGTTCTAGTTCAGTTCTAGTTCAGTTCTAGTTCAGTTCTAGTTCAGTTCTAGTTCAGTTCTAGTTCAGTTCTAGTTCAGTTCTAGTTCAGTTCTAGTTCAGTTCTAGTTCAGTTCTAGTTCAGTTCTAGTTCAGTTCTAGTTCAGTTCTAGTTCAGTTCTAGTTCAGTTCTAGTTCAGTTTCTAGTTCAGTTCTAGTTCAGTTCTAGTTCAGTTCTAGTCCAGTTCTAGTTCAGTTCTAGTTCAGTTCTAGTACAGTTCTAGTTCAGTTCTAGTTCAGTCCTAGTTCAGTTCTAGTTCAGTTCTAGTTCAGTTCTAGTTCAGTTCTAGTTCAGTTCTAGTTCAGTTCTAGTTCAGTTCTAGTTCTGTTCTGTTCTATTAGCTACATTGGCAGTGCTCATGTTAACTTAAAACTGCTCTGGTCTTATTTTGTAAAAATATAAATATTAAAAATCAAATTTTTAGTTTATAACAAACCACATTTTAATTTACATTTTCCAAACAACTTTAAATAAAATTCTACAATAACAATTTGCAATAACAAGTAAAATTCTTTTATATAAATTGTAATTTCATCTCATATAACCACAAATGCCTAAAATACAAAAATCGAATAAAAATAATATACAGAAATAGAAAAAAGCATGAAACCAGTAAGAAAATCTCAACATAAACCATAAAACCAAAGATTGATTTGATGAACTTACTAACAGAAAAAGGATTCATTTGGTCGGCACAAATATGAAAATGAAATTGGAAATATTTACAATAAACAAGAAATAACATTTAGACAAAAGGACTGGCAGGCTGTTAGAAAGACAGACAGGCGGACAGACGGACAGTTAGAACAAATGGTTTGATATAAAATCACAATATGTTAAAGAAAAGTTATAAATACTTAAACAAATTGAAATGCAGTAAAATAAATAAAAATCGAATATGTCTTTAAGGCATTTATTGGTTTAAATGCTAAAGAAAAAAGTAAAAAGTAAGAGAAACCCCTTTTCTTCTTTGCCTTATCAAAATATAACACTTTTTGAGTTTATTTACAAGAAAAATATCCTTAAGGATATTTGATTAGATGGATTCATTTACACAATACGAGAACAGACACACCAACAAATGTAAACATTTTAAATAAACACACATACATACACTCTCTTTATCCCTTTCTATTTCTATCTGTATGCGTGTAAGTAAGCAAAAGATTTGATTTTATTTTTGTATTATTCTGGTAAAATTGCAATAACTAACTGCAGAAAGAACCCTTTTCCTTAATATTGATATTTTCATTCATTTTGATTGATTTGAGAAAATTCTTAGATAAACATTCACATTCTCCAGCATTTGGAATTGCTTAGTTTATCTGTGGGCGTTTGGTTAAAAATCTCTGTAAATATTTATTTTGAGTTTTAGTTTTTCAGCATTTGGGGTTTGTAAGCAGTCAGTTTAATTTCGTTACGGATTTCAATTAATTTAAGCCTTGGGTTATTATTGTGTTAAGGGATATGATTATCAGGTTATTAGAAAAAAATGTTTGTGTGAGAAAATACGTACTTTTTAAAAACTAGAACAGAACAGAACTAAAACTGAAATAGAACAGAACTAGAACAGAACTAGAACAGAACTAGAACAGAACTAGAACAGAACTAGAACAGAACTAAAACAGAACTAAAACAGAACTAGAACAGAACTTGAACAGAACTAGAACAGAACTAGAACAGAACTAGAACAGAACTTGAACAGAACTAGAACAGAACTAGAACAGAACTAGAAAAGAACTAGAACAGAACTAGAACAGAACTAGAACAGAACTAGAACAGAACTAGAACAGAACTAGAACAGAACTAAAACAGAACTAGAACAGAACTAGAACAGAACTAGAACAGAACTAGAACAGAACTAGAACAGAACTAGAACTAGAACAGAACTAGAACAGAACTAGAACAGAACTAGAACAGAGCTAGAACAGAACTAGAACAGAACTAGAACAGAACTAGAACAGAACTAGAACAGAACTAGAACAGAACTAGAACAGAACTAGAACAGAACTAGAACAGAACTAGAACAGAACTAGAACAGAACTAGAACAGAACTAGAACAGAACTAGAACAGAACTAGAACAGAACTAGAACAAAACTAGAACAGAACTAGAACAGAACTAGAACGGAACTAGAACAGAATTAGAACAGAACTAGAAGAGAACTGGAACAGAACTAGAACATAACTAGAACAGAACTAGAACAGAACTAGAACAGAACTAGAAGAGAACTAGAACAGAACTAGAACAGAACTAGAACAGAACTAGAACAGAACTAGAACACAACTAGAACAGAACTAGAACAGAACTAGAACAGAACTAGAACAGAACTAGAACAGAACTAGAACAGAACTAGAACAGAACTAGAACAGAACTAGTACAGAACTAGAACAGAACTAGAACAGAACTAGAACAGAACTAGAACAGAACTAGAACAGAACTAGAGCAGAACTAGAACAGAACTAGAACAGAACTAGAACAGAACTAGAACAGAACTAGAACAGAACTAGAACAGAACTAGAACAGAACTAGAACAGAACTAGAACAGAACGAGAACAGAACTAGAACAGAACTAGAACAGAACTAGAACAGAACTAGAACAGAACTAGAACAGAACTAGAACAGAACTAGAACAGAACTAGAACAGAACTAGAACTAAGAACTAGAACAGAACTAGAACAGAACTAGAACAGAACTAGAACAGAACTAGAACAGAACTAGAACAGAACTAGAACAGAACTAGAACAGAACTAGAACAGAACTAGAACAGAACTAGAACAGAACTAGAACAGAACTAGAACAGAACTAGAACAGAACTAAGAACAGAACTAGAACAGAACTAGAAAGGAACTAGAACAGAACTAGAACAGAACTAGAACAGAACTAAGAACTAGAACAGAACTAGAACAGAACTAGAACAGAACTAGAACAGAACTAGAACAGAACTAGAACAGAACTAGAACAAGAACTAGAACAGAACTAGAACAGAACTAAACAGAACTAGAACAGACTAGAACAGAACTAGAACAGAACTAGAACAGAACTAGAACAGAACTAGAAACAGAACTAGAACAGAACTAGAACAGAACTAGAACAGAACTAGAACAGAACTAGAACAGAACTAGAACAGAACTAGAACAGAACTAGAACAGAACTAGAACAGAACTAGAACAGAACTAGAACAGAACTAGAACAGAACTAGAACAGAACTAGAACAGAACTAACAGAACTAGAACAGACTAAACAGAACTAAAACAGAACTAAAACAGAACTAAAACAGAACTAAAACAGAACTAAAACAGAACTAAAACAGAACTAGAATAGAACTAGAACAGAACTAGAACAGAACTAGAGCTACTTTCAATTTCAAGCAAACCCTTAAATCTCATTTATAGCATTTAACAACAAAAGTGCTTTTAACTCATATTAAATTACATTGCTTTCGTTTCTTCGTAATACATTGCAAAGCAAATCACTTATATTTATCACTTCCGTTTCCTTTATTCTTTTTGAATGTGATTTAACAAATCAATTTATAAGATGTAAGAAATACTTTTTATAAAACAATTATATATAAAGTGTAACAAAAAACTCCCGCTGGACCAGTTTTTATAGTTACGTTTTAATAAACCAACAAAAACGAAGACCTTAAAAAAGACGTAACAATTGTCCTTTGTCCAGTCTTAGAAAAAAACTCCATTACTATTTAATTGAATTGTAAAATTTGATTTTCTTTACTGTTTATTTCCTGCAATTTACAACGAAAACAAAACTGCTGCAGCAGCAGTAGCATCCTTACAGTAATTGAGCAAATAAAATAAAGAAACAATTTAGTGTTGCTGTTTTTACAAACAAATTTTATTAAAAGAAAATTTTTATTAAATTTTTTTTATACTCCTATTGAAAGGTAAAACATTTTCTTATAGTTTACTGCATTACACAAACAATGACCAAGAAGACAACAGGAAGTGTGTATGTTGCAACAATCGGAGTTTAATTTTTAATGCTGCAACAGGACATTAAGAGTAAAGAAGAATGGAAGGACATAAATTATAAATGTTCTAGCTAGACTTTTGGAAAAAATTGTTTTTTTTTGCATGGAAATTAAAAGGAAAATTCAATTGTTATTTTACAATTGAGATGTTTTTCGTAAGTAACAAAAAACAAACAAATATCCTTTGAAAGGAATTAAAAAAATAAGAAAGAAAAAAGAGAGGAAATGGTCAATAAGATTTTTAAATAATAAAATTTTTATGTTTAAGGGATTTTAAAATTGTGATTTAAGTTAACATTAAGTCGGTGGGGAGTCCTCTATAGTTACAATTAACAAATATTGGATTAATTGACTTTTACTTTAAACTGAAAGATTGATTGAGTTATTAGAAATTGGATGACTAGATAATAGACTAGACTATAGACTAGACCATACACTAGACTTAGACTACTATAGACTAGACTATAGACTAGACTATAGACTAGACTATAGACTAGACTATAGACTAGACTATAGACTAGACTATAGACTAGACTATAGACTAGACTAGACTAGACTAGACTATAGACCTAAGACTATAGACTAGACTATAGACTAGACTATAGACTAGACTATAGACTATAGACTACTATAGACTAGACTATAGACGAGACTATAGACTAGACTATAGACTAGACTATAGACTAGACTATAGACTAGACTATAGACTAGACTATAGACTAGACTATAGACTAGACTATAGACTAGACTATAGACTAGACTATAGACTAGACTATAGACTAGACTATAGACTAGACTATAGACTAGACTATAGAACTAGACTATAGACTAGACTATAGACTAGACTATAGACTAGACTATAGACTAGACTATAGACTAGACTAGACTAGACTATAGACTAGACTATAGACTAGACTATAGACTAGACATACTAGGACTAGACTACTATAGACTAGACTATAGACTAGACTATAGACTAGACTATAGACTAGACTATAGACTAGACTATAGACTAGACTATAGACTAGACTATAGACTAGACTATAGACTAGACTATAGACTAGACTATAGACTAGACTATAGACTAGACTATAGACTAGACTATAGACTAGACTATAGACTAGACTATAGAATAGACTATAGACTAGACTATAGACTAGACTATAGACTAGACTATAGACTAGACTATAGACTAGACTATAGACTAGACTATAGACTAGACTATAGACTAGACTATAGTCTAGACTATAGACTAGACTATAGACTAGACTATAGTCTAGACTATAGACTAGACTATAGTCTAGACTATAGACTAGACTATAGTCTAGACTATAGACTAGACTATAGACTAGACTATAGACTAGACTATGACTAGACTATAGACTAGACTATAGACTAGACTATAGGACTAGACTATAGACTAGACTATAGACTAGACTATAGACTAGACTATAGACTAGACTATAGACTAGACTATAGACTAGACTATAGACTAGACTATAGACTAGACTATAGACTAGACTATAGACTAGACTATAGACTAGACTATAGACTAGACTATAGACTAGACTATAGACTAGACTATAGACTAGACTATAGACTAGACTATAGACTAGACTATAGACTAGACTATAGACTAGACTATAGACTAGACTATAGACTAGACTATAGACTAGACTATAGACTAGACTATAGACTAGACTATAGACTAGACTATAGACTAGACTATAGACTAGACTATAGACTAGACTATAGACTAGACTATAGACTAGACTATAGACTAGACTATAGACTAGACTATAGACTAGACTATAGACTAGACTATAGACTAGACTATAGACTAGACTATAGACTAGACTATAGACTAGACTATAGACTAGACTATAGACTAGACTATAGACTAGACTATAGACTAGACTATAGACTAGACTATAGACTAGACTATAGACTAGACTATAGACTAGACTATAGACTAGACTATAGACTAGACCATAGACTAGACTATAGACTAGACCATAGACTAGACTATAGACTAGACTATAGACTAGACTATAGACTAGACTATAGACTAGACTATAGACTAGACTATAGACTAGACTATAGACTAGACTATAGACTAGACTATAGACTAACTATAGACTACACTATAGACTACACTATAGACTAGACTATAGACTAGACTATAGACTAGACTATAGACTAGACTATAGACTAGACTATAGACTAGACTATAGACTAGACTATAGACTACACTATAGACTAGACTATAGACTAGACTATAGACTACACTATAGACTAGACTATAGACTAGACTATAGACTAGACTATAGACTAGACTATAGACTAGACAATAGACTAGACTATAGACTAGACAATAGACTAGACTAGACCATTGGCTAGACTATAGACAAGACTATAGACTATAAACTATGGCTAAGGCTATATGATACACTGTAGACTAGACTATAAACTAGACTATATACTAGCCTATAGACTATAGCTTAGGCTTAGGCTAGACTATAGATGAGACTATAGACTAGATTACAGCAGTTTAAGTAGTCCAACTGTATATTTTATTGTAGTTAAATTATAGCTTTAGTCGGGGGTCTAGTGACATAAACATATTTTCCTTTAATCTTCTCTAATTCTCCCACTCATGTAAGCTAATTTATGTTGTCTTAGGTTAGCAAAAAAATCCTCAAAATCTTTAACAACCACAAGAACAAAAATCTATATAAATAATGTTTTGAAGATAAAAACCATTACGAAATATTTATCTATATTTTGTCAAGTCAGCCATAATCTGTTACTTGAAATTCAATTATACAATCATTTGTCTTCTGCTCCCCAGAAGAAAATAAAACATCCAAAATAAAAATCCTCAGCACAAATAAGAGAACCATTAGAGTTCTTAAACAGTGATAATCATAATTTTTATTAACTTAAATTCATTTTTAGTCTTATTTACGAGTGTTGTGCGAAATCGTAATAATAAAAAGAAACAACAACAACATTCCCTTCAACTTTAATATTTCAGAGAAAAGTAATCACTGGTTTTTACTGTCTTTTCGCTCCCTACAAAAGTCAAAACTTATAATAAAAAGTTGGTGTTTTTTGTTGTTGTTGTTGTATATTTTAATGTTGATTTAGCATATTTTTATTTTTCTTATGCCACCGCCTTCTCTTGCTCGGGCTTGCTGGAAATCTATGGTAGTGGGGAAAAATAACATATTTTAGCTTTTGTGGGCTCCTTTTTAATATTTTGAGTTCAGTAGATGGAGTAGCAAATTTATGTTCATTTTATTTTCTCCTCGAGTGTATTTTTAATGTTTGTATGTTTTACTGATGAAGAAGTGTTTTGGGGTACTCTACTGTAAATATAGGTTGGTTTAGCCCATATACTGGTGCAATAGTCTTAACTATAGTGTGGACTATATCCCAGTCTATAATTTGAACTATAGTATAGTCTGCAATCTGGACTATCGTCCATTCCATAGTATACCTTATATTCCGGATTATTGTCTATAGTCTAGTCTATAGCCTAGTCTATAGTATAGTCTATAGTCTAGTCTATAGTCTAGTCTAGTCTAGTCTAGTCTAGTAGTCTAGTCTATAGTCTAGTCTATAGTCTATAGTCTAGTCTAGTCTAGTCTAGTCTATAGTCTAGTCTATAGTCTAGTCTATAGTCTAGTCTATAGTCTAGTCTAGTCTAGTCTAGTCTATAGTCTAGTCTATAGTCTAGTCTATAGTCTAGTCTATAGTCTAGTCTATAGTCTAGTCTATAGTCTAGTCTATAGTCTAGTCTATAGTCTAGTCTATAGTCTAGTCTATAGTCTAGTCTATAGTCTAGTCTATAGTCTAGTCTATAGTCTAGTCTATAGTCTAGTCTATAGTCTAGTCTATAGTCTAGTCTATAGTCTAGTCTATAGTCTAGTCTATAGTCTAGTCTATAGTCTAGTCTATAGTCTAGTCTATAGTCTAGTCTATAGTCTAGTCTATAGTCTAGTCTATAGTCTAGTCTATAGTCTAGTCTATAGTCTAGTCTATAGTCTAGTCTATAGTCTAGTCTATAGTCTAGTCTATAGTCTAGTCTATAGTCTAGTCTATAGTCTAGTCTATAGTCTAGTCTATAGTCTAGTCTATAGTCTAGTCTATAGTCTAGTCTACAGTCTAGTCTAGTAGTCTAGTCTATAATCTAGTCTATAGTCTAGTCTATAGTCTAGTCTATAGTCTAGTCTATAGTCTAGTCTATAGTCTAGTCTGTAGTCTAGTCTATAATCTAGTCTATAGTCTAGTCTATAGTCTAGTCTATAGTCTAGTCTATAGTCTAGTCTATAGTCTAGTATATAGTCTAGTCTCTAGTCTAGTCTATAATCTTTTCTATAGTCTAGTCTCTAGTCTAGTCTATAATCTTTTCTATAGTCTAGTCTATAGTCTATTCTATAGTCTAATCTATAGTCTAGTCTATAGTCTAGTCTATAGTCTAGTCTATAGTCTAGTCTATAGTCTAGTCTATAGTCTAGTCTATAGTCTAGTCTATAGTCTAGTCTATAGTCAAGTCTATAGTCTAGTCTATAGTCTAGTCTATAGTCTAGTCTATAGTCTAGTCTATAGTCTAGTCTATAGTCTAGTCTATAGTCTAGTCTATAGTCTAGTCTGTAGTCTAGTCTATAATCTAGTCTATAGTCTAGTCTATAGTCTAGTCTATAGTCTAGTCTATAGTCTAGTCTATAGTCTAGTATATAGTCTAGTCTCTAGTCTAGTCTATAATCTTTTCTATAGTCTAGTCTCTAGTCTAGTCTATAATCTTTTCTATAGTCTAGTCTATAGTCTATTCTATAGTCTAATCTATAGTCTAGTCTATAGTATAGTCTATAGTCTAGTCTATAGTCTAGTCTATAGTCTAGTCTATAGTCTAGTCTATAGTCTAGTCTATAGTCTAGTCTATAGTCTAACCTATAGTCTAGTCTATAGTCTAGTCTATAGTCTAGTCTATAGTCTAGTCTATAGTCTAGTCTAGTCTATAGTCTAGTCTAGTCTATAGTCTATAGTCTATAGTCTATAGTCTATAGTCTATAGTCTATAGTCTAGTCTAGTCTATAGTCTATAGTCTATAGTCTATAGTCTATAGTCTATAGTCTATAGTCTAGTCTAGTCTATAGTCTAGTCTATAGTCTAGTCTATAGTCTAGTCTATAGTCTAGTCTATAGTCTAGTCTATAGTCTAGTCTAGTCTAGTCTAGTCTATAGTCTAGTCTATAGTCTAGTCTAGTCTATAGTCTAGTCTATAGTCTAGTCTATAGTCTAGTCTATAGTCTAGTCTATAGTCTAGTCTATAGTCTAGTCTATAGTCTAGTCTATAGTCTAGTCTATAGTCTAGTCTATAGTCTAGTCTATAGTCTAGTCTATAGTCTAGTCTATAGTCTAGTCTATAGTCTAGTCTATAGTCTAGTCTATAGTCTAGTCTATAGTCTAGTCTATAGTCTAGTCTATAGTCTAGTCTATAGTCTAGTCTATAGTCTAGTCTATAGTCTAGTCTATAGTCTAGTCTATAGTCTAGTCTATAGTCTAGTCTTTAGTCAAGTCTATAGTCTAGTCTATAGTTTAGTCTATAGTCTAGTCTATAGTCTAGTCTATAGTCTAGCCTATAGTCTAGTCTATAGTCTAGTCTATAGTCTAGTCCTAGTCTGTTCTAGTAGTCTAGTCTAGTCTAAGTCTAGTCTATAGTCTAGTCTATAGTCTATAGTCTAGTCTATAGTCTAGTCTATAGTCTAGTCTATAGTCTAGTCTATAGTCTAGTCTATAGTCTAGTCTATAGTCTAGTCTTAGTCTAGTCTATAGTCTAGATCTATAGTCTAGTCTATAGTCTAGTCTATAGTCTAGTCTATAGTCTAGTCTATAGTCTAGTCTATAGTCTAGTCTATAGTCTAGTCTATAGTCTAGTCTATAGTCTAGTCTATAGTCTAGTCTATAGTCTAGTCTATAGTCTAGTCTATAGTCTAGTCTATAGTCTAGTCTATAGTCTAGTCTATAGTCTAGTCTATAGATCTAGACATAGTCTAGGTCTATAGTCTAGTCTATAGTCTAGGTCTATAGTCTAGTCTATAGTCTAGTCTATAGTCTAGTTCTATAGTCTTAGTCTATAGTCTAGTTCTATAGTCTAGTCTATAGTCTAGTCTATAGTCTAGTCTATAGTCTAGTCTATAGTCTAGTCTATAGTCTAGTCTATAGTCTATAGTCTAGTCTATAGTCTAGTCTATAGTCTAGTCTATAGTCTAGTCTATAGTCTAGTCTATAGTCTAGTCTATAGTCTAGTCTATAGTCTAGTCTATAGTCTAGTCTATAGTCTAGTCAGTCTATAGTCTAGTCTATAGTCTAGTCTATAGTCTAGTCTATAGTCTAGTCTATAGTCTAGCCTATAGTCTAGCCTATAGTCTAGTCTACAGTCTAGTCTATAGTCTAGTCTATAGTCTAGTCTATAGTCTAGTCTATAGTCTAGTCTATAGTCTAGTATATAGTCAACATGGCCGATCTTGTAGCAAACCATGACCATTCATTCTTGCTTATTCTTATTCCCCTTGTTCATGTTGTTAACCATCGTTTTGCCCCCCAAAAATGTTTATCTATGTTTGTATTTATTATCAGTTTCGGTTGCGTAAATTTGTTTACTCATACATATGTATGCTACTTTGTTCATGCAATCCCTGTTGTTTGGTGGGTGTGGGAGTTCCTACTACTGCCACTGCCTCAACAAACATACATTTGAACAACATAAGTGCTTTTAGTCTTTAATATATGCAAATGTTTATTATTGTTGTATATTTTTTTGTTATGTTAACGTTGTTGTTTTGGTGTGTGTGTTATGTAAATTTTATAAAATTATTTTTTGCTAATAATTTTTTGTTGTTATAAAAAACGTTGCTTCCTTTTGGCATTGTTTGCCTGTATCGTTAAGGTTGTTTGTTTTGCTTTCCTTTCAAACATTGTCAAGGTTCTAAATTATAGGGAATTTCTGCATATGTGTAAAGGTAGGGGGAGTGAGTCTGAATGTATGCATTATTTTTATGTTTTTCTGTTGTGTGTTTTGTTTTTGTTAAATGTTTCATAATTGAGTCATTTAAAGTGATTATAATATTTTGGGGTCGGTGGAGGACAGGGAAAAAATGTGAAAATTTAATAGTATACTGGAAAGAGATTTTGTGAATCTGGAGGAGAAAAAGGACTGATATGAATTGGTTGTACAAAAATAGCTAATGAAATATATAATTTTTCTTTCTTTCCACGCCAAAATTCAAGCAATTGTTTATAAACCGAAGAAGTAGAACGAGTGCTTTTAAATTAAACTTAAAGCTATAAAATTCAAACCAATTTGTACCACGAACGTTATATAATTTTTAAAATACCTATTTACATTTGAATACTAGACACAATTACCTATCCATTGATATATAATAGTCTATGTTTTACTTTATATACACTTTGAAAAATCTACTTTAAATTTAAGCTTTCGCAACAAAACTCTTTAACCTTAATAAATGCTTACTATTCACTTCTCATTATTTCAAGTGCTTTGTTCATAATAAAGCTATACTGTTGTTGTTGTTTTTGCATTAATGTTCAATGCTTAAGTACTATTTTGCCAACGAAAAAGTATTCAAGAATTACAAACGGTTAAATATGAAGGATAAACAGCTATGTGTACTTTTCCGCTATTAGATTTAATACATAAACAAATTTTAATGTTTTTAAACAAAATTTGCAAAAAAAAAAATATTTTTCAAGAAAAATTATTTTTTAAGAAATTTTCAGTTTTAATGAAAAATTTATTTTTTAAAGAAAAATTTATTTTTGTAATGAACAATTTTCTTAGAATAAACTAGATTATAGACTAAAGTATAGACAAGACTATAGACTAAACTATATAATAGGCTATAGACTAGCCGGTAGTAGGCTAAACTATGGACTAGTCTGTAGTAGACTAGACTATATGTTAGTCTGTAGAAGAATAAATTATAGTGTAGACTATAGACCAGACTATAGACTTGGCTATAGGCTTGACTATAGACTTGACTATAGACTAGACTATAGACTAGACTATAGACCAGACTAGACTATAGACCAGACTAGACTATAGACCAGACTAGACTATAGACTAGACTAGACTAGACTATAGACTAGACTATAGACTGGACTAGACTATAGCCTAGACTATTGACTAGACTATAGACTAGACTATAGACTAGACTACTAGACTAATAGACTAGACTATAGACTAGACTATAGACTAGACTATAGACTAGACTATAGACTAGACTATAGACTAGACTATAGACTAGACTATAGACTAGACTATAGACTAGACTATAGACTAGACTATAGACTAGACTATAGACTAGACTATAGACTAGACTATAGACTAGACTATAGACTAAGACTATAGACTAGACTATAGACTAGACTATAGACCTAGACTATCGACTAACTATAGACTAGACTATGGACTAGACTATAGACTAGACTAAGACTAGACTATAGACTAGACTATAGACTAGACTATAGACTAGACTATAGACTAGACTATAGACTAGACTATAGACTAGACTAGACTATAGACTAGACTAGACTATAGACTAGCCTATAGACTAGACTATAGACTAGACTATAGACTAACTATAGACTAGACTATAGACTAGACTATAGACTAGACTATAGACTAGACTATAGGATAGAGACTATAGACTAGACTATAGACTAGACTATAGACTAGACTATAGACTAGACTATAGACTAGACTATAGACTAGACTATAGACTAGACTATAGACTAGACTATAGACTAGACTATAGACTAGACTAGACTAGACTAGACTATAGACTAGACTATAGACTAGACTATAGACCTAGACTATAGACTAGACTATAGACTAGACTATAGACTAGACTATAGACTAGACTATAGACTAGACTATAGACTAGACTATAGACTAGACTATAGACTAGACTATAGACTAGACTATAGACTAGACTATAGACTACTATAGACTAGACTATAGACTAGACTATAGACTAGACTATAGACTAGACTATTAGACTAGACTATAGACTAGACTATAGACTAGACTATAGACTAGACTATAGACTAGACTATAGACTAGACTATAGACTAGACTATAGACTAGACTATAGACTAGACTATAGACTAGACTATAGACTAGACTATAGACTAGACTATAGACTAGACTATAGACTAGACTGTAGGCTAGACTGTAGGCTAGACTATAGACTTGACTATAGATTAGACTATAGACTATACTATATTCTAGACTATAGACAAGACCATATACTAGACTAGACTATAGAATAGACTATATACCAGACTATACAATAGACTATAGTCTAGTCTATAGTCTAGTCTATAGTCTAGTCTATAGTCTAGTCTATAGTCTAGTCTATAGTCTAGTCTATAATCTAGTCTATAATCTAGTCTACAGTCTAGTCTATAGTCTAGTATATAGTCTAGTCTATAGTCTAGTCTATAGTCTAGTCTATAGTCTAGTCTATAGTCTAGTCTATAGTCTAGTCTATGGTCTAGTATATAGTCTAGTCTATAGTCTAGTTTATAGTCTAGTCTATAGTCTAGTCTATAGTCTAGTCTATAGTCTAGTCTATAGTCTAGTCTATAGTCTAGTCTATAGTCTAGTCTATAGTCTAGTCTATAGTCTAGTCTATAGTCTAGTCTATAGTCTAGTCTAGTCTAGTCTATAGTCTAGTCTATAGTCTATGGTCTAGTCTATAGTCTAGTCTATAGTCTGGTTTATAGTCTAGTCTATAGTCTGGTCTATAGTCTAGTCTATAGTCTAGTTTATAGTCTAGTCTATAGTCTAGTCTAGTCTAGTCTAGTCTATGGTCTAGTCTTTAGTCTAGTCGATAGCCTAGTCTATAGTCTAGTCTATAGTCTAGTCTATAGTCTACAGTCTAGTCTATAGTCTAGCCTATATTCTAGTCTATAGTCTAGTCTGTTTAATCATTGGAACAAAGAGGTGTATCAAGATCAAGCAATTAATTTACACTGTCCTTAATCACTGATACAATGATAAAAATATCTAAAAATATCCTTTAAACATTTGTTGTCAAAAAAAGAAATTAAATCAATTGAAAGACTGTAGTGTAATTTTAAACTGTCCAGCAAACTTAAAACACCCACAATAAAACCATATGGAAAAAAGGGTGTTCCTATATATAGAGAAACTAATTTCTCTTGTACTGTCTTTTATGTCTTTTATTATTTCATTTTCTAACCAAAAAACACAAAATTTAATCTATTTTCACACCATTTAATCTTGTCAGAGCGAAAGGATTTCTTTTCAAACGAATAATTAATCAAATTATTGAAAAAATTTACGATGACAATAAGTAAAGAACAATATAGAGAATGAAAAAAAAGAGAAATTCGCATAAAATTAGATTAAACACACACCCACTGTCGGGCAAAAAAAGGACATATACAAAGGAGTCAACAGTAAATGGTTGTTAATAGAAGGATATAGTATACACTCACACAACGAACAGCTGTTAAAGTGTTAAACCCCAGACTCCTACAAACAAAAAACGAGTTAAGCTAAAGCAACCAGGACATGATCCCTATTTTCTCTTTACACACGCACACATATGTACATACACAAATACAGCTCTGTATAAAACAATTATGCAGACGATTAAACACGCCAAACAAGATTGAAAAAAAATCCTTGAACAACATTTTTTTTGCTCATTGTGTTAAGTAAAAGGACAATAAGCAAACATACACTTACACATAGGGAGATTGAGACTGAGTTAACAGAGAAAAGTAATAATAATAGGAAAGGATCCGAATGGAACAATTTTATATTCAATGGAGCTAAAAACCATTTGACACAAAAACCGCATAAAAATAAAGAAAAAAACAACAAAACATAAAAGGATAACGCTAACAACAGCAGCAGCAACAAATAATAAAAGAAATGAAAGGATAACGAGCAGTCAGGACAGCAACAACAAAATTGAGCAGAAGACTAATGTTTTGAAAACTTTTATCAGCTGCAAACCAGTTAACACGACAATTGTTAACTGTGTGCATGGGAGTGTAGTGTATCAACTGGATTTCCTAGAATAAAAGATACAACAACAAAAGGAGAAAAAAAAAGGATATTGAACTTAAATAGCGTTACGGCTATAAATTTTCAACATTGTCAAAGTGTCAATAGGAGAAAAAGTGAATTTTTTTTCGATGTGTGTGTTTATTTTGTTTAAAAAACAATTTAATAAAGGATTTTTTCTCACTTATTGGAATTTCCTAGATTAAGGTTCGGATTGGTAACGGGATTGTGGTCTAAAAAGTGAGGATCAATTTTAGGTAGGAAGGAAAGATTGCTAAAAGAAAGAAAGCTTTTACCCCTCAATCTTACTTTGATATTTAAAAATGACCTGTCTTAAGAATTTTCGAAAAAACTTTTAGTTCTAGTTCAGTTCAGTTCTAGTTCAGTTTTAGTTCAGTTCTAGTTCAGTTCTAGTTCAGTTCTAGTTCAGTTCTAGTTCAGTTCTAGTTCAGTTCTAGTTCAGTTCTAGTTCAGTTCTAGTTCAGTTCTAGTTCAGTTCTAGTTCAGTTCTAGTTTAGTTCTAGTTCAGTTTAGTTCAGTTCTAGTTCAGTTCTAGTTCAGTTCTAGTTCAGTTCTAGTTCAGGTCTAGTTCAGTTCTAGTTCAGTTCTAGTTCAGTTCTAGTTCAGTTCTAGTTCAGTTCTAGTTCAGTTCGTTCAGTTCTAGTTCAGTTCTAGTTCAGTTCTAGTTCAGTTCTAGTTCAGTTCTAGTTCAGTTCTAGTTCAGTTCTAGTTCAGTTCTAGTTCAGTTCTAGTTCAGTTCTAGTTCAGTTCTAGTTCAGTTCTAGTTCAGTTCTAGTTCAGTTCTAGTTCAGTTCTAGTTCAGTTCTAGTTCAGTTCTAGTTCAGTTCTAGTTCAGTTCTAGTTCAGTTCTAGTTCAGTTCTAGTTCAGTTCTAGTTCAGTTCTAGTTCAGTTCTAGTTCAGTTCTAGTTCAGTTCTAGTTCAGTTCTAGTTCAGTTCTAGTTCAGTTCTAGTTCAGTTTAGTTCAGTTCTAGTTCAGTTCTAGTTCAGTTCTAGTTCAGTTCTAGTTCAGTTCTAGTTCAGTTTAGTTCAGTTCTAGTTCAGTTCTAGTTCAGTTCTAGTTCAGTTCTAGTTCAGTTCTAGTTCAGTTTCAGTTCATCAGTTCTAGTTCAGTTCTAGTTCAGTTCTAGTTCAGTTCTAGTTCAGTTCTAGTTCAGTTCTAGTTCAGTTCTAGTTCAGTTCTAGTTCAGTTCTAGTTCAGTTTCTAGTTCAGTTCTAGTTCAGTTCTAGTTCAGTTCTAGTTCAGTTCTAGTTCAGTTCTAGTTCAGTTCTAGTTCAGTTCTAGTTCAGTTCTAGTTCAGTTCTAGTTCAGTTCTAGTTCAGTTCTAGTTCAGTTCTAGTTCAGTTCTAGTTCAGTTCTAGTTCAGTTCTAGTTCAGTTCTAGTTCAGTTCTAGTTCAGTTCTAGTTCAGTTCTAGTTCTAGTTCAGTTCTAGTTCAGTTCTAGTTCAGTTCTAGTTCAGTTCTAGTTCAGTTCTAGTTCAGTTCTAGTTCAGTTCTAGTTCAGTTCTAGTTCAGTTCTAGTTCAGTTCTAGTTCAGTTCTAGTTCAGTTCTAGTTCAGTTCTAGTTCAGTTCTAGTTCAGTTCTAGTTCAGTTCTAGTTCTAGTTAAGTTCTAGTTCAGTTCTAGTTCAGTTCTAGTTCAGTTCTAGTTCAGTTCTAGTTCTAGTTCAGTTCTAGTTCTAGTTCTAGTTCTAGTTCTAGTTCTAGTTCAGTTCTAGTTCTAGTTCAGTTCTAGTTCAGTTCTAGTTCAGTTCTAGTTCAGTTCTAGTTCAGTTCTAGTTCAGTTCTAGTTCAGTTCTAGTTCAGTTCTAGTTCAGTTTTAGTTCAGTTCTAGTTCAGTTCTAGTTCAGTTCTGTTCTAGTTCAGTTCTAGTTCAGTTCTAGTTCAGTTCTAGTTCAGTTCTAGTTCAGTTCTAGTTCAGTTCTAGTTCAGTTCTAGTTCAGTTCTAGTTCAGTTCTAGTTCAGTTCTAGTTCAGTTCTAGTTCAGTTCTAGTTCAGTTCTAGTTCAGTTTCTAGTTCAGTTCTAGTTCAGTTCTAGTTCAGTTCTAGTTCAGTTCTAGTTCAGTTCTAGTTCAGTTCTAGTTCAGTTCTAGTTCAGTTCTAGTTCAGTTCTAGTTCAGTTCTAGTTCAGTTCTAGTTCAGTTCTAGTTCAGTTCTAGTTCAGTTCTAGTTCAGTTCTAGTTCAGTTCTAGTTCAGTTCTAGTTCAGTTCTAGTTCAGTTCTAGTTCAGTTCTAGTTCAGTTCTAGTTCAGTTCTCAGTTCTAGTTCAGTTCTAGTTCAGTTCTAGTTCAGTTCTAGTTCAGTTCTAGTTCAGTTCTAGTTCAGTTCTAGTTCAGTTCTAGTTCAGTTCTAGTTCAGTTCTAGTTCAGTTCTAGTTCAGTTCTAGTTCAGTTCTAGTTCAGTTCTAGTTCAGTTCTAGTTCAGTTCTAGTTCAGTTCTAGTTCAGTTCTAGTTCAGTTCTAGTTCAGTTCTAGTTCAGTTCTAGTTCAGTTCTAGTTCAGTTCTAGTTCAGTTCTAGTTCAGTTCTAGTTCAGTTCTAGTTCAGTTCTAGTTCAGTTCTATTTCAGTTGTGGTTCACTTCTAGTTCGGTTCTAGTTCAGATCTAGTTCACTTCTAGTTCAGTTCTAGTTTAGTTCTGGTTCAGTTCTAGTTCAGTTCTAGTTTAGTTCTGGTTCAGTTCAGTTCTAGTTTAGTTCGAGTGCTAGTTTAGTTCTAGTTCAGTCCAAATTCAGCTCTTTTTCAATTCTACTTCCTCATACCTAATTATTCAACACTTAGGAAATATTATGAAAGACAATTTTCTGTACAATCTTACACCTTCAAGGACTTTAAAAAAATTAAAATTTTTCCAATAATTATCCTCTGTCAAGTGAGAAGAAGTGTTAATGTGTGATAATTATTCATGTAATTTTTCATTATATTCAAAAACTCACGTAAAACCCCACAACCAAAAGGCCACAAATGTGACTTCCTTTTTTTTCAAAATTACAACAAAAAGTAATCAACTAACAATAACAACCTTGAGCCTAAACATCACATCATCATCAACACAGTGATGTACTTCATGTTATAAAACAACAAAAAAAATCAAGGATATTTTCAGTGTGTTACACAACAAGGTCAATTTGTGTAGTACCATATACTGAAACTGAATTTTAGCTAAACACACAAGGTCAATTTGAGTTTAAAACACCTTCATGGTTTATTAAAAAATTTCGGGAACAAGCAAAGAATCCATTAAATTAACATCACCACTCTAAATAATCTCTGGTCATTATGGAAAGGTTAACCAATTCCCCATTTCCTGTCCTCAGGTTGTGCACAATTGATAAATAAAAGGAATCTAAAGGATCAAGGTGTTTTTTTTAATTATAGGGACAAGTATTTATTAACATTTTTAAGTTCGTATTCTAAGACAAGGTCACACACAAATATTTTAAAATTCTTCAGGTTTATTTTTCCTAAGAAATATTTGTATTATTTTTATCTTTTCTTTTTAAAAAATAACCCTATTTAATCACTTGTAAGACCTTTCTTCTTTTTGCATATACTTTTAGGTGACCTTTTTGCTTGGTTTTCATTTAGTCTGTCATTGGAATTTAATTTTGTAAGGACTGTATAAATAATCAATATATACCAACATTTTTTTTTCTTTAAGGAGTAAAAAGATACTGATCCATTGTGAGCTAGAACTGAACTATTAGTGAACTAAGTAGAACTGAACTGGAACAGAACGAGGACTGAACTAAAACTGAACTAGAACTAAACTAGAACTGAACTAACTGAACTGGAACAGAACTAGAACTGAACTAGAACTGAAAGAACTAACAAACTGAACTAGAACTGAACTAGAACTGAACTAGAACTGAACTAGAACTGAACTAGAACTGAACTAGAACTGAACTAGAACTGAACTAGAACTGAACTAGAACTGAACTAGAACTGAACTAGAACTGAACTAGAACTGAACTAGAACTGAACTAGAACTGAACTAGAACTGAACTAGAACTGAACTAGAACTGAACTAGAACTGAACTAGAACTGAACTAGAACTGAACTAGAACTGAACTAGAACTGAACTAGAACTGAATTAGAACTGAACTAGAACTGAACTAGAACTGAACTAGAACTGAACTAGAACTGAACTAGAACTGAACTAGAATGAACTAGAACTGAACTACTGAACTAGAACTGAACAGAACTGAACTAGAACTGAACTAGAACTAACTAGAACTGAACTAGAACTGAACTAGAACTGAACTAGAACTGAACTAGAACTAGAACTGAACTAGAACTGAACTAGAACTGAACTAGAACTGAACTAGAACTGAACTAGAACTGAACTAGAACTGAACTAGAACTGAACTAGAACTGAACTAGAACTGAACTAGAACTGAACTAGAACTGAACTAGAACTGAACTAGAACTGAACTAGAACTGAACTAGAACTGAACTAGAACTGAACTAGAACTGAACTAGAACTGAACTAGAACTGAACTAGAACTGAACTAGAACTGAACTAGAACTGAACTAGAACTGAACTAGAACTGAACTAGAACTGAACTAGAACTGAACTAGAACTGAACTAGAACTGAACTAGAACTGAACTAGAACTGAACTAGAACTGAACTAGAACTGAACTAGAACTGAACTAGAACTGAACTAGACTGAACTAGAACTGAACTAGAACTGAACTAGAACTGAACTAGAACTGAACTAGAACTGAACTAGAACTGAACTAGAACTGAACTAGAACTGAACTAGAACTGAACTAGAACTGAACTAGAACTGAACTAGAACTGAACTAGAACTGAACTAGAACTGAACTAGAACTGAACTAGAACTGAACTAGAACTGAACTAGAACTGAACTAGAACTGAACTAGAACTGAACTAGAACTGAACTAGAACTGAACTAGAACTGAACTAGAACTGAACTAGAACTGAACTAGAACTGAACTAGAACTGAACTAGAACTGAACTAGAACTGAACTAGAACTGAACTAGAACTGAACTAGAACTGAACTAGAACTGAACTAGAACTGAACTAGAACTGAACTATGAACTGAACTGAACTAGAACTGAACTAGAACTGAACTAGAACTGAACTAGAACTGAACTAGAACTGAACTAGAACTGAACTAGAACTGAACTAGAACTGAACTAGAACTGAACTAGAACTGAACTAGAACTGAACTAGAACTGAACTAGAACTGAACTAGAACTGAACTAGAACTAAACCAGAACTGAACTAGAACTGAACTAGAACTGAACTAGAACTGAACTAGAACTGAACTAGAACTAGAACTGAACTAGAACTGAACTAGGACTGAACTAGAACTGAACTAGAACTGAACTAGAACTGAACTAGAACTGAACTAGAACTGAACTAGAACTGAACTAGAACTGAACTAGAACTGAACTAGAACTGAACTAGAACTGAACTAGAACTGAACTAGAACTGAACTAGAACTGAACTAGAACTGAACTAGAACTGAACTAGAATTGAACTAGAACTGAACTAGAACTGAACTAGAACTGAACTTGAACTGAACTAGAACTGAACTAGAACTGAACTAGAACTGAACTAGAACTGAACTAGAATTGAACTGAAACTGAACTGGAACAGAACAGAACTGAAATAGAACTGAACTAGAACTGAACTAGAATTGAAGTAGAATTGAACTAGAACTGAACTAGAACTGAACTAGAACTGAACTAGAACTGAACTAGAACTGAATTAAAACTGAACTAGAACTGAACTAGAATTGAACTAGAACTGAACTAGAACTATACTAGAACTGATCGAGAACCGAACTTTAACTGATTCAGAACTGAATTAAACTGAACTAGAACTGAACTAGAACTGAACTAGAACTGAACTAGAACTGAACTAGAACTGAACTAGAACTGAACTAGAACTGAACTACAACTGAACTAGAACTGAACTAGAACTGAACTAGAACTGAACTAGAACTGAACTAGAACTGAACTACAACTGAACTAGAACTGAACTAGAACTGAACTAGAACTGAACTAGAACTGAACTAGAACTAAACTAGAACTGAACTAGAACTGAACTAGAACTGAACTAGAACTGAAGTAGAACTGAACTAGAACTGAACTAGAACTGAACTAGAACTGAACTAGAACTGAACTAGAACTGAACTAGAACTGAACTAGAACTGAACTAGAACTGAACTACAACTGAACTAGAACTGAACTAGAACTGAACTAGAACTGAACTAGAACTGAACTAGAACTGAACTAGAACTGAACTAGAACTGAACTAGAACTGAACTAGAACTGAACTAGAACTGAACTAGAACTGAACTAGAACTGAACTAGAACTGAACTAGAACTGAACTAGAACTGAACTACAACTGGACTAGAACAGAACTAGAACTAGAACTGAACTAGAACTAGAACTGAACTAGAATTGAACTATAACTGAACTAGAATTAGAACTGAACTAGAACTGAACTGGAACTGAACTAGAACTGAACTAGAACTGAACTAGAACTGAACTAGAACTGAACTAGAACTGAACTAGAACTGAACTAGAACTGAACTAGAACTAGAACTGAACTAGAACTGAACTAGAACTGAACTAGAACTGAACTGAACTAGAACTGAACTAGAACTGAACTAGAACTGAACTAGAATTGAACTAGAACTGAACTAAACTATACTAGAACTGATCGAGAACCGAACTTTAACTGATTCAGAACTGAATTAAAACTGAAACTAGAACTGAACTAGAATTGAATTAGAACTGAACTAGAACTATACTAGAACTGATCGAGAACCGAACTTTAACTGATTCAGAATTGAACTGGAACTAATAGTACTTTTTTAAATTTTCTGTTTATTTAATTTCCTTATAGTTTACTATTAATTTGTCTTTAAAATTATGCACAAATTGTCAAAATTATAGCTAAATAAAATTCCCTACCATATGCTAAAAAAAATTCTAAAATTTTATTGCTTTACAATTTTCATTTCACCCACTTTCCTCTTATTGGAAAATTGAAAATATAAAATTGGTTTGGTCTACATTTTCATTTGAATTGTAATTTATACTGAAACAATTACTGAAGCTCAATTAACTTGTTATAGATTTGAAGTTGTTGTTATTGTTGTTAGAACCCAGCAACACCAACAGTTCTAATAGCTTAAGCAAGAACAAAAAACAACAATGTTGAGAACAATTGACACAAATCCCTACGAAAAAAATTACAAAAACAACAACAATAAGGATGTTAACGTCACACAAGGACTTTTGGCAAACATCTACACACACACAAACACTCACAACGTTAACCAAATAACAAAAACAAACATAAACTACAGGGGCATGTAGCAAGAAATCCTTAGTACTTAAATGCAAACATGTTAAACACATGTTGCCTCATTTAAAAACCAAACGAAAGAAAATTTTCACATTTTACTCCTCTTATATGTAGTAAGTGTGTATGTTTGGATGTTGTTATTGTTTTTAGGGAAAAAAGCCCATTAAAAGTAAAATCAGGTTAACAACCCAAATGAAGAAGTTGTAGCAGCATCCACTTTATTACGAAATGAAACTGTAGCTGAAAATTGTTGTTGTGCAAAAATTGTTACATTTAAGGATTTTAAAGGATATTTTTATGTTGTCGTAGTTAATGTCATATGTGTGTAAGAAAGTACTTTGGAAAAATTGGAAAATCGAAACATATTTGTAAAAGTATTAAAGTAAACAATAACAAATAACAGTATAGAAGTATTTAAGTCGCAAAGAAAGACATTAATTTGTTTAACTTTCATTGAGAGGTTAGGGTGTTGAGGGTTGAGGTAGGAAATGGTTAATCACTGTTACGAAACTATAGTAAAAACAACAACAAAGTGCTATTTGACCAGTAGCATGGCAATAAGTATACTTAGAGAAAAGATTAGTCAGTTTCTGACAAGATTTTCTTATTTTTCTTTAAAATACATATAAGTTACAAAGACCAAGGCAGTCGACGTTTAGTTACTACTTACTTGAATCCAAAGACTAGTCTAGAACTTGTTCAGTTCTAGTTCAGTTCTAATTGAGTTCAGTTCTAGTTCAGTTCTAGTTCAGTTCTAGTTCAATTCTATTTCAGTTCTAGTTCAGTTCTAGTTCAGTTTCTAGTTCTAGTTTCAGTTCTAGTTCAGTTTCTAGTTCAGTTCTAGTTCAGTTCTAGTTCAGTTCTAGTTCAGTTCTAGTTCAGTTCTAGTTCAGTTCTAGTTCAGTTCTAGTTCAGTTCTAGTTCAGTTCTAGTTCAGTTCTAGTTCAGTTCTAGTCAGTTCTAGTTTCAGTTCTAGTTCAGTTCTAGTTTCAGTTCTAGTTTCAGTTCTAGTTCAGTTCTAGTTCAGTTCTAGTTCAGTTCTAGTTCAGTTCTAGTTCTAGTTTCAGTTCTAGTTCAGTTCTAGTTCAGTTCTAGTTCAGTCTAGTTCAGTTCTAGTTCAGTTCTGTTCAGTTCTAGTTCAGTTCCAGTTCAGTTCTAGTTCATTTCTAATTCTAGTTCAGTTATAGTTCAATTCTAGTCATTCTAGTTCTAGTTCGTTCTAGTTCAGTTCTAGTCAGTTCTAGTTCAGTTCTAGTTCAGTTCTAGTTCAGTTCTAGTTCAGTTCTAGTTAAGTTCTAGTTAAGTTCTAGTTCAGTTCTAGTTCAAGTTCTAGTTCAGTTCTAGTTCAGTTCTCGTTCAGTCTAGTTCAGTCTAGTTCAGTTCTAGTTCAGTTCTAGTTCAGTTCTATTTCAGTTCTAGTTCAGTTCTAGTTCAGTTCTAGTTCAGTTCTAGTTCAGTTCTAGTTCAGTTCTAGTTCAGTTCTAGTTCAGTTTAGTCAGTTCTAGTTCAGTTCTAGTTCAGTTTCTAGTTCAGTTCTAGTTCAGTTCTAGTTCAATTCAGTTCTAGTCAGTTCTAGTTCTAGTTCAGTTCTAATTCAGTTCTGGTTCTAGTCAGTTCTAGTTCAGTTCTAGTTCTAGTTCAGTTCTAAGTTCAAGTTCTAGTTCGTTCTAGTTCAGTTCTAGTTCAGTTCTAGTTAGTTCTAGTTCGTTCTAGTTCAGTTCTAGTTCAGTTCAGTTAGTTCTAAGTTCTAGTTCAGTTCAGTTCTAGTTCAGTTCTAGTTCAGTTTCATTATAAGTTCTAGTTCTAGTTCTAGTTCAGGTCTAGTTTCAGTTCTAGTTCAGTTCAGTTCTAGTTCAGTTCTTAGTTCAGTTCAATGTTCATTCTGGTTTCAGTTCTAGTTCCGTTCTAGTTCGTTCTAGGTTCAGTTCTAGGTTCAGTTCTAGTTCAGTTCTAGTTTCAGTTCTAGTTCAGTTCTAGTTCAGTTCTAGTTCAGTTCAGTTCAGTTCTAGTTCAGTTCTAGTTCAGTTCTAGTTCAGTTCTAGTTCAGTTCTAGTTCAGTTCTAGTTCAGTTCTAGTTCAGTTCTAGTTCAGTTCTCGTTTTCATGTTCTAGTTCCATTCTAGTTCAGTTCTAGTTCAGTTCTAGTTCAGTTCTAGTTCAGTTCTAGTTCAGTTCTAGTTTCAGTTCTAGTTCAGTTCTAGTTCAGTTCTAGTTCAGTTCTAGTTCATGTTCTAGTTCAGTTCTAGTTCAGTTCTAGTTCAGTCTAGTTCAGTTCTAGTTCAGTTCTAGTTCAGTTCTAGTTCAGTTCTAGTTCAGTTCTAGTTCAGTTCTAGTTCAGTTCTAGTCAGTTTCTAGTTCAGTTCTAGTTCAGTGCTAGTTCAGTTCTAGTTCAGTTCTAGTTCAGTTCTAGTATTTCTAGTTCAGTTCTAGTTCAGTTCTAGTTCAGTTCTAGTTCAGTTCTAGTTCAGTTCTAGTTCAGTTCTAGTTCAGTTCTAGTTCAGTTCTAGTTCAGTCTAGTGCAGTTGTAGTTCAGTTCAAGTTAATTTCTGTTGATGGATCCAATTAGCTGGATTTGGACCAATAATGAAATATTTGAAGATTTGATGGTTTAACCTTTGACCTTTCTACTTAAATTTTTTGCAAGTGCATCATCATTAATTATATTCTCTTTTATACTTAAAGTTCAATAAAAGCCATTAAATTGCACAAATGGTCCATTTAAAATTTTAGAATATATGTATGAATGTTTGTATAAGTAAGGACATGAATACATACATGCACTCTTACATGAGTGACATATACACTTAAACACTTGCATCGATTCCTGCATATGTATGTAAGTATACAAGTAACAAAATGTATAAGGCTTAAGGCAACAGCAACAACAAAAAGTATGTTTGTTGCAATTTTGAAAAATTGCAATTTGTTGTTGCTACTTTTCTTGTACGAGTATTAATATTTGTTTTGGTTGTCATTGTCATCAACAGTATTCATAGAGGAAAAATCTTTGGGTGACAATGTATGTGCGTGTGTATGTATAAAGCCCATTAATTGCACTTGTACCAGATGTCAATTGCATCCTGACAAACATATACACACATCAATACATACTTATGCTCAGATACAAGAGATAATGTTTGCCTGATATTGCTGTTGCTGTCGGTTTAATCATTATCTGTCGGGGAGCGAAAAACAATGAGAGTGCAATAAACACACTGACCTACTTTGCTGCAGAGGTTGTGTGTGCGTATGTTTGTAAGCAAGAGTTTGGTGTTAAAAATGTGTTGCATACTCTAGGGTGCCAACGACTCTATGCATGAGTGTGTGTGTGTGTTTATGTAACTGATGTAAAGGAGATTTTCCTGTTTGAACTGGTGTGTGTTTATTCATTGTCAGCATTATTTCCCTTATTAATCAGGAAGGATGGTTGGTTGGTGTTACAGCAGGATGTATGATTTTATATGAATACCAGTAGTATATGCCAAAATCTGTGATGTTTGTTATGTTGTAAAAGAGTCCAACATTGATGTGTTTAGTATGTTACTGACATGCATCTGTGTGTGTTTTTTTGTGCCTTAAATCTTGTGCAGTTTAGCACATTTGTTTGTTAATGTTTGATGTAGATGTATCTTCTGTGTTTTATTTTTCTGCTGCAGTATTATGTCAAGTGTCAATATATACGTACAAATTTTGTAAAGAAGGAAAAACTTTAAATAGGGGAATTATAATGCAATACGGGGGTTTATAGGGATTATAGTGCAAAAGCATATGCTAACATTTTATGGGACTTAAATAGGAAAGATGTAAAAGTAGACTTAAATTATAAGATTCCTGACTTCACTAGTCCTAGTGAACTAGTTCTTGTTCAGTTGTAGTTCAGTACTAGTTCAGACCTAGTTACGTTTTAGTTCAGTTCTCTAGTTAAGTTCTAGTTCAGTTCTAGTTCAGTTCTAGTTCAGTTTCTAGTTCAGTTCTAGTTCAGTTTCTAGTTCAGTTTTAGTTCAGTTCTAGTTCAGTTCTAGTTCTAGTTCAGTTCTAGTTCAGTTCTAGTACAGTTTCTAGTTCAGTTCTAGTTCAGTTCTAGTTCAGTTCTAATTCAGTTCTAGTTCAGTTCTAGTTCAGTTCTAGTTCAGTTTCTAGTTCAGTTCTAGTTCAGTTCTAGTTCAGTTCTAGTTCAGTTCTAGTTCTAGTTCTAGTTCAGTTTTAGTTCAGTTCAGTTCTAGTTCAGTTCTAGTTCAGTTCTAGTTCAGTTCTAGTTCAGTTCTAGTTCAGTTCTAGTTCAGTTCTAGTTCAGTTCTAGTTCAGTTCTAGTTCAGTTCTAGTTCAGTTCTAGTTCAGTTCTAGTTCAGTTCTAGTTCAGTTCTAGTTCAGTTCTAGTTCAGTTCTAGTTCAGTTCTAGTTCAGTTCTAGTTCAGTTCTAGTTCAGTTCTAGTTCAGTTCTAGTTCAGTTCTAGTTCAGTTCTAGTTCAGTTCTAGTTCAGTTCTAGTTCAGTTCTAGTTCAGTTCTAGTTCAGTTCTAGTTCAGTTCTAGTTCAGTTCCAGTTCATTTCTAATTCAGTTCTAGTTCAGTTCTATTTCAGTTCTAGTTCAGTTCTAGTTCAGTTCTAGTTCGGTTGTAGTTCAGTTCTAGTTCAGTTCTAGTTCAGTTCTATTTCAGTTCTAGTTCAGTTCTAGTTCAGTTCTAGTTCAGTTCTAGTTCAGTTAGTTCAGTTCTATTTCGGTTGTAGTTCAGTTGTAGTTCGGTTGTTGTTCAGTTCTAGTTCAGTTCTAGTTCAGTTCTAGTCAGTTCTAGTTCAGTTCTAGTTCAGTTCTAGTTCAGTTCTAGTTCAGTTCTATTTCAGTTCTAGTTCAGTTTCTAGTTCAGTTCTAGTTCAGTTAGTCATTCTAGTTCAGTTCTAGTTCAGTTCTAGTTTCAGTTCTAGTTCAGTTCTAGTTCAGTTCTAGTTCAGTTCTAGTTCAGTTCTAGTTCAGTTCTAGTTCAGTTCTAGTTTCAGTTCTAGTTCAGTAGTCTAGTTCAGTTCTAGTTCAGTTCTAGTTCAGTTCTAGTTCAGTTCTAGTTCAGTTCTAGTTCAGTTCTAGTTCAGTTCTAGTTCAGTTCTAGTCGTCTAGTTAGTCTAGTTCAGTTCTAGTTCAGTTCTAGTTCAGTTCAGTTCAGTTCTAGTCAGTTC